>NC_056748.1:788883850-789093850 GCF_019279795.1 Protopterus annectens | reverse complement strand
TGTCTTTAGAATCAGTGGCAATTTTATTTTCGTAACTAGCTTTTGAGGAATTTATGAGGGATCTCAGCTTCTTACTCAGACTGACCAGGGAGTTCCTGCAATCAGGTGATTTTACTCCTTTTTGCAACAGCTTTTTCCTTCTGTTGTAGAGTTTGTTTATGGCAGGGGACCACCAGATTGGCTTCCTGTTTTTGGAGGATAGCATGTTGGTTCTTTTGGGATAGCACGATCCATGCATTAGTGTATGTGTTTATACAGTGCATTTGTATAGGATTCAGCAGTCGTACCTCTATTTTCCGTCTATATGAGTGTCGTGAAGCTTGCCACTTCTGTCTTAAGAATCATGAAATTGGCTTTGGAGAAGTTTTTTTTACTCTGGTTTCCTTAATGGGGGGGGAGCGGGATATTGATGTCTAGGATGATTAGCTTATGGTCGGATCTGTCCAGCAAGGAGTTGACCTCTGGCGTGGAACATCAGTTGCCCATATTGGTAATGACCAGGTTCAGGATATTGCTGCCTTGGTGGAGGTATGGACAAGCTGATCCAGGGCATTGGAATTCATGAATTCTAGAAAGCATTGAGCAAATGAGTTAGTACATGAGTAGTTTTCCCAGTTGATGGTGGGGTAGTTGAAATCTCCCATTATTAGGGTATTGGGCTGTACCTTAATATTACCCAGTATATCAAGAAATGTGGAGTGGGCATCATGGGGCATAGTGGGGGATCTGTAACAAGCTACAACCTGGATTGCAGTATTGCCCAGTGTTAATTGCACTTGGATAATTTCGGATGCATTATTTTGAGCAACTAGCCTGGAGGTGTGGATATCCTTAATGAATATGGACACTCCTCCTTCTTTAGTGTTTCGGTCCAGGTTGGGTTCCGAAAGGTGTGGTATGAGTTATAGCCTGGTAATGCAGAAGTGCTCTCTGGAGCCTTGAACCAGGTCTCCATCACTGCACAGATGTCGATGTTCTCCATTTTAAGGAGCGCCTCGAGTGAGTGCATTTTGAGGTTTAGACTTCTAGCATTGAGTAGCATTACCCTCAGATTTTGCTTGCTTATAGCTGCTATGGTGGTGAGTTTGTCATATGAACCTTGCCTAAAAAAGTACTATAGGGGAGGCAAGAGCTTAGCCAGTATCCGGAATCCCAGGGGTGACAGGTGCAGGCCATCTCTGGGAAAGCATTGTGGTTTGTCGATCATGTCATCCCAGGCAGACAGACACAGGACCCCCCTAGAATGACACTAGAAGCTTAGCCAATTATTGAGGTCAATCATTTTGTCCTTGTATTGTATCATTCTGGGCAATGGCAGGATGCTACTCAGGGCTAGGGTCATACCTGCCTGGGCTACATGATCCAAGAGCTCCTCCATGTCTCTTTTCATGTAGTCCAGGGATGTACATCTCAGGTCATTCACACCAGCATGGACAATGTTCGAGTCATATTTGTACTACTTATGGAGTGACCTGAGTGCTTGCATTATGTGGTGGATCTTGGTACTCGACAGGCAGCTGACAGTAACTTTCTCGTTGTTTAGCCTGGTGAGTGGGACATCAGTGTGCCTGACTATAGAGTCACCTATGACTAGTGTGTTGGGTAAATTGTTTTGCTTTATGGGCTGAGGTTTTGTGGGCTATATGTCATTTGGGTAGTGTTGGAGGGTGGTGGTTGCTTGCATTTCAGCTTTGGAGGTCTGTGTTGTTTGGGCAGATTTTTATTGAGAGCCTCCACAAATGTAGGTGTGTTTTTTGTGTTACTATGTGTGGGTTTAGGTGGTGTAGGTTTTGATGGAATATGTGTTGAGTGTGGTTTGGTGCAGGTGTTTACCTTCTCCTCTTGGCTGTCTACTACTGTCTTGGCTGGAGAGAGCTTGGCTTCCAGTTTGGCTATATAAGTGCATCTCTCACAGGCTGTAGTGTTGGGTTATGTATATATACACATATATATACATATATACATATACATATATATATATACATATACATATATATATATACATATATATATATATATATATATATATATATATATATATATATATATATATATATACATATATATATATATACATATATATATATATATATATATATATATATATATATATATATACATATATATATATATATATATATATATATATATATATATATATATATATATATATATATATATATATATATATATATATATATATATATATATATATATATATATATATATACACATATACATATATATATACATATATATATATATATACATATATATATATATATATATATATATATACATATATATATATATACACATATATATATATATATATATATATATATATATATATATATATATATATATATATATATATATATATATATATATATATATATATATATATATATATATATATATATATATATACATATATATATATATATATATATATATATATATATATATATATATATATATATATATATATATATATATATATATATATAAACATATATATATATAAATATATATATATATATATACATATATATATATATATATATATATATATATATATATATATATATATATATATATATATATATATATATATATATATATATATATATATATATATATATATATATATATATATATATATATATATATATATGTATATATATATATATATATATATATATATATATATATATACATATATATATATATATATACATATATATATATATATACATATATATATATATATATATATATATATATATATATATACATACACATATATATATATATATATACATACACATATATATATATATATATGTATATATACACATATATATATATTTACATATATATATCTTTACATATATATATATACACACACACAGACACACACACACAGATATATATATATATATATTTATATATATACACACACACACACACATATATATATATATATATATATATATATATATATATATATATATACATACATATATATATATATATATATATATATATATATATATATATATATATGTAAAGTAACATGTGCGGTTAGCGGCAGCGGTAGGGATAGGGTTGACAACACATGGGGTAACGTAGTCGAGGGGGCTCCATTTAAAACCTTCACAGTAAGGTGTTTATTGTTTTTTTTTTGTTTGTTTAAAATGTATTACAGCTCTTACCCTTTTGGCAGATATTATCTTTGGTTTAAGGAATTTTTTTTTCCTGAATAATGACAAGGTAGGTTAAGTTTTGTATCAGACATTACCAGGCTTTCAGTCCACATTTTCTGTTACCATTAATTAAAGGGACTAAAAGCACAAGAGATGAGTTCTTAAAGTAGATGGTAATCACATTGGAGAACATACTGTTTGCTCTACGTATTCAGAAATGTATAAAATTACTTAAAATTTACTTGAAACCCTGAGTACAATATTGTGTTAATGGGTGGGTGTGCTGTATGACTAATTGTAGATAAAATGTGACAATGTCAGTAAGATTGCCTTCAACAATATTTGGTGCTTTGTCCTGTCTATGCTCCTCAGTCTGGGAAAACAGTGACCATTATCCTTTTGCCAAATGGTTATCCTAGAAAGCATCATATTTGCACAGCTCAGACATTTCATTGTCACAAGAGGCCCTTAGATGACATCTAAAATAGTTTCTACAAGGACTACATTACCCTTGTAACACATGTTTCCCTCACAAATGCCTTGTACAACAGTTAAGATAAAGAAATGGCAGCATGAACCATTGTGTCCCTTTGTGTGAGATTTCATCTCTATTACCAAGATGAACTGCATAGTTGATGTTTCACATTTAACCCACCTAAAATGTCCAAGGTATTTTTGATCTGTTCCTCATAATATTTGTGGTTTTCTCGCACATCACTGAGGACAGAAATCACTATATAGTGAATTGCATTTGAGTTTCATACTTCATAAACTTCTGAAAATGTATGCTAAGGGAAAAATGTGTTATTCTACCAACTTTGTGTTTATGACAGCAGTATATAAAATCTTCCAATTTCTGAGTAAACAGATTCAGGATCTTCTCTATGCTGATGACCTGGTTGCATATTACTCATGGTAGTTGGTGGACGCATTCAGGCATAACTGCAGTATGACCTTACTTTAGTCTCACAGTCATTCTCTTATGTTAGTCACAGTATATTTTAATAGCTTACAAGCTATTTACACAAAAAAAGAATGTCTGTTCAGAACAGGAAGCAAAAAAATAATAAACAATAACAAAAGCAACCAGCAAATGCAGCTGCCCAACACTCTAAGGAATCTGTGTTCACTTTGGTGAATATAACAGCCATTCCTACCACTTGAATAAGGCAGAATACAAGCTGTGTACTCTGTGATGATTGTTAGGCAAAATAAAGCAGAAGGGACTAGCCCAACTTATCCTCAAATTATGTAACCTTATAATCAGTAAAATCCATTGAATATTAAGTAATGCCATTAGATTCTACCATTTGTTTCTCATTTCAGTTTGACTACCTGCAAATCAATTGGTCTGCAGTGTTGGGGACATTTTACAAGACTCTATTTCAGAGCTGCTGGTACCAAAAGCTTTCTAAGGCATTCTCATACCTACATTAGAATGTGCTCTGACACTGCTAACCAGCTGTGGATGCAATTTAAAATCATTGCAAGTTTAAAAATACCAGATTCATGATAGAAATTAGTGTCACTGTACTAGACTTTCAGAAGCAGGATGAATGCCACCTAGGTGATGGATAGCCACCCGACTTTCCTCAACTATGTTAGAAACTTCAGAACAATGAAAAGTATTGTGCAGAGGCGTGTCAGACTCCATTTCAACCTTCAAACAGGCTTCATGCATGATGAATAGAGGACAGCAAAGTAATCCCCTTTCACAAAGGTGGGGCATCAATGGACCTGGATAATTATAGACCCATAAACCTGACCACACTCATCTGTAAGGCTATGGAAAGGATCATTATGGAATTGATAAATAAGCAACCTACAGATTTGTGACTCAGGCCATTTTGGATTTATTAATGGCAGATTTTGCCTTCTTAACCTATTCAACTTCTTTGAGAATGTTACTGAAGGAACAGATGAGCGCATATCTATACATACTTCATATTTAACCTCACAAAGGCATTCAACACCACCCCACATTCAGGCACCATAGATAAACTCTGCCAATTAAATGTAAATCCCCTTTGTAACTCATTGGATTGCAAACTGACTCACAAATAGAAACTAGGAAATGAGGGCGGGGCAGCTCCACCTACCCCAGAAGACCTGTCATTAGTGGTGCTTCCCAGGCTTCAGTCCTTGGGACACTCCTCATTGGCATTTACTTCTCAAAGGTCAAAGAAATTGTTAAGGTTTTATGGCTGTCCAAGTCTGCAGATGACAGTAAACTTGGTTCCATTCACTGCCCAACACTGAAATTGTACAGGGAATGAGAATTTACTTATTTATGTTTTGATAAATGAATTATCTAAGTGATTTGTGAATCATTTTAGAGAAGGTTTGGGAAGAAAAGCTCTTATCAAACTAATAAAGCATTTTTTAACATTTGACAGCAAATGACCGCAAAACCTCTAAAACATTTTACAGTTACAAACAAGGAACTTCATATAGGAATCATAGAAGACAGTTCAATTTAACATTATGCAATAAGAACTATATAACTGTACAGTGGACGGTATCATAGCATCATATTCACCAATGTGATGACAGAGAAAGAAAGAATGTATGTATTCTTAGATCAGGTATGCAAAATTGCTGAAAGTGCATGCACATACTGCAAAAGTCTATAAAAGACTAGCACAGAACAGAGCAGAGTACAATTTAATTGGGATAATAAACCAAGTATGTCATAGCAATGAGTATAGTTTGGAAAAAAATCACTTCCGGTGAAGAGTGTCAGAAACAATCAACCTTGTTGTCATATATCTATTGAACAAAAGCATATTTAGGCATTGAGTTCAACCACATATAAGTAGAAGGAGGGTTACAAAAATATTTTAGCAATTACTTATTGGCAAATTTAATAATTAAGGATAGAAATTGGAGAATGAAAGTTAATGATTTCTTATAATTCTTCCAGATTATTATACAGTGGTGATTTGCTCTTACAAAATGCCTGATTTACACGTAGACTTTAATTTCAGAGAGTTTTTAAAAGTATGAAGATTCCTTGTTTTGCTCACTAGGAAAGGGAGTGTGTCCCAGGTGCTGCTTACAAAGTTTTTAAACAATGGATTCACATAAAGCTTGTTGTTCCTTAATGTTTTGTTAAGGGAGCTGGTTACAGATTTATGATTTCTAGGAATGTTATATCATTCTATTAATTCATGTAGACTGGGAGAAAGGGTAGGTATAGAAAATGGAAGTTATTGTTAACATTATGTAAATGGTAACAATTTTTTGTTTACATTTTGACCACTTAAGTAAAATGAGAAGGCCTTAATGATATGTCCTAGGAGCTTAACTCGGTTATGAATTTAATAAACATATGGCCGATTTATTCTAGTTTTGCTAAAATGCCAGATGTTAGCCCAGTATAAATCACACAGTCACAGAGTAGTCTCAAGTGTAGAAGATATGAGCTTGGATTTAGTAATTGGGGAAAGGTGGTATTTGAAGTTACACCCAAGTTCATAGGTTGATCACCAGTTGGTCATTCTGTATTTGTATCCCCCCAGTTAAGTTATCATATATTAGGCTGTCCCAGTTTAGGAATTAAAAAAGTATTAATTATGATTTGAAACCTGCCTTGGATTACTACCTGCCAGTTAACAATGCAGATTTTCTTGACACACAGGTACACACCTAGAGTTAGTAGCTTCTGTAATTAATATCTACATTCAAACCACATGTTACTAAGGTATTATATTTCTAAATTAGTTTTGTTTCCAATCCATTTATTTCCTTACCTTGGTGCAGGAGTTACTTGTGTATATAATATATTATATTATTATGTTATATGGTATTTACAGGATGATGTTTGTTTAAGAAAATGTTATTTGTGCTTGTTGCTGAATTAATTACTTAATTGTGCAATTGAATTCATTAATTGTGTAAGTATATAAAGTGAGTTTCAGAATGTGTAAATCTTTGTCTACCAGTGAAGGCAGTTTGCAGAAGACCTTGGAGAAGTAAATTAATGATTTTCCGTTGCTTCCAGTTTTTGAGTGAGTTAATACTTTTTGAGTGTGTTGTTATACCTGTATTTCGAGTTTGTTGATATCCAGAAAAAGTAGTTATTTCATAAAAAAAAAGGTAAAAGTTTTATACAACTCTAGTTCACGTTTCATTTTTCCATTCTGCAATCTCTTCATATCTCTCCATTCTACATTTTTATTTGCTAAGATGCCTCATCCTGCATATCTAAACATTAAACAATTATACTAAAACATTTTTGTGCAATTTATACTTATGGAGAATCACTATGAAGGGATGTTTTCTGTTGAATATTCACCTCTAATAATCCCAACTTCTTATCCAAGAGCATCAGTGTTTTAAAATATAAAATATCCAGACAAAGTCTTTTACTTGAATGTTTGTGATTAGCACATTAGAAGAGTTTCATTTGATTATACTGGTTGACATCTGGTCTGTTACATATAGTCTGGATCAGAAAATTTGATTCTAAAGTTATTCTAGGCCTGCCCCTCCATATACCCTGCCATCCCTTCCAGAGCATTTAGGCTAATTAGAATATGTACAGTATCCTACAGCATTGCTGTCCTATTTATGGATGTGATTGTTTCCACCTAACCAATCCTTTAAGGGAAACATACACCAATGACTGTTTTCCTCCTCCCCTACAAAAACCAGGGTTTCCTACTGTATAAAATTAGAGAACTGCAATTCAACGTATAACTCAAAAAAAAAAAAAAGAGATATGAAGAAATTATTTTGACAAAATCACTTTTCGATAAAAAGAATAATAAAGATGTTTTAAAAGCAACACATATTATCCACTTCTACTTATTTGACTAAGAAGGACACTGAAAAACAAGATTTAGATACATGGTTGATTTCACCATGTTAATGCAACTCTGTTTTTAAATTTTAGTTATTACTGCCGCAACTAGCAGAAATGTTATTCCTGCTGCAACTAGTGAATGTGGCTGAAACATAGCAGATTATGAGTAGGTTTGATTTTCCTCTATTATATTTCATACTGCTTTTGCTGTCCACTTAAGAGTCTGAATTAGGTGTGTTGCTTTTTTTCCCTGCAAAAATCAAATTATCTTCATAAATATTTTTTTTAAATATTATTGAAGAGTTGATCACATATATTTACCTGTTATTTTATATCAACTACAGCAGTGGTTTCATGGTCAAAATGATCTATAACTTAGACAGTGAACATTTGAATTGATAGAAAGGCATCTGTTTCACTAAATACTGTTTTAATCATAACAATTAAAACTACTGAAATCCAAAAATCTTGTGTATGTTTCCCTAAAACAACTGAATCGATACAAAGGCATCTAGGTACTTTTCCGTTATTGGGGCAACACTTGTACTGTGGCAGCAGGCACACGCAATACTGTCACAGCTGCTTTTGATAATTAAGCAGCTTTTATGGTCAAGCTATAGAGGTCAAGGATTGCGGTCAAGTGAGTGGGGAGAGGGGGCATCTCTAAGTAATGGCTTTATTCATACAAGTGAAAGTATTGAAACTCCCCCTTTTCTACACCTGCTGTTCATGGAGAGCTTTCGTTTTTACATTAGCAGGACTAAGGTTTTTTTTTTTTTTTAATGTTTGGCTACCTTTTATTATAAACAACTGTTTTGGATGTCATTGACAGGGTTTTGTGGCATAGCAAGCATTTGAAATGTTGCTGCTATAGAAGTTTATAAAGTGGTTCTTCTGTGTTTGCACCTGCAATTTTGATGATATAATATCATTGAATGTGTGCGTTGTTGTAGACGTTATGTTAGTATCTCACAAATGTTCCATGGCTTGTCACCTACTCCAAAAAAAAAAAAAAACAAAATAAAAAACGTTTGAGAATGCTAGAAAACGTGCCTTCACTTTGTAGTGAGTTAATTTCTATTTCAGTTTGTGTAACATTTGCAGACTGCTGTTACCGTCGGATTTGCTGGCGAGGGGCATGTGTTGGACAAAGACGTTACTGGCAACACTTGACTTACTTTATAGTTGTGTACTGCATGAATCATGGATATCAGCAGGACGTGATTTGCAGGACGTGATTTGGCCTCATATTTTTGCCTTGTCATTTGTGAAATGCCTTTATTTTCTTGTAAAGTACCAAATAGTACAGTGAGTCTATAATGGTAGACATTACAGTTCCATAACTTATCAGAACTGGATCATGTTCAAATATACACTTAACCAGGGTACTGGACAACAGGCATCCATGCCGTTATACCTATAAAATAATGTTCTAATGGCGTTTGAAGTGTTTCCCCGATAACGGAAAAGTACCAGCATCTGTTATACTAAATATTGTTTTAATTGTAACAATTAAAACTACTTAAATCCATAAATGCATAAGGGTGCAGTATGCAAATTTGCAACTGATTTTGCAATTATTACCCAAAAAGCAGGACTTTGCACTATTATTTTATATATTTAGATATTTACAATTATTTTCTGTACTATATGATTATTGGTTACTATATGGTTCCTGTATACAAAGCAATGTCAAAATGACATTAACAAGTATTCAGTTAGGAGCTCATTAATTAATATTGCTACAGATTTGTAATCTTTATTTAAAGTGATAGCTGATTACAATGATTTATATCTTCATTTTTTTTGTCTAGAGCATTAGGAATACAAATTACTTTCTCCAACTTCCATGTTTTGAAGTGAAGTAATTATTTTTGATATGCAGTTTTTTAAAACGTTAGCAAATACTATATAAAATTTTGTGGGACCCAAGTCAGGGATGGAAAGTTTATTTATTTATTTGTTTATTTGTGTATTTATTTTCATTCTCAATAGCCTGTTTAACACCACTCATGTTGATATTTACCAATGGCATGTCTACCTGTTTTAAATGAATTGTGAAAAGCAATCATGTTATTTTATTTCTCATATTCTCCATCTCATTACATAGTTGTTCATAATAGCTTACAAAGCTTGGTATTGTAGTTTCTGTTTATGTAAATATCTAATTATTATACTTCAAACTATTTAACAGAGTTTTATGTCATTCTTCTGATTTTTCAGTCATGTATTTGCTTAACAGTTGCCACAGGCATCTGCTCTAAAATATTGATCCCTTTAATTTGTGTATTGCTGGATACCATTCATTTCAACTCATCTTGAATAACACTTAGTACATTTTGTCTCCAGTAAATTATCCAAAACTTTTAATGTTTTTTTTTTTCTTTTTTTGCTGATTTTGTTTCCTCTTTGTACAATCCTTGTTAATAAAGATAGTCATTGCTTGCAAAATATAATATTTAAATGCTGTCCATCTGTTCTTTAGGATGGCATTTAAATGTTTATTATCCATCCAGTAGTTTATTTTATGCAAATGTATAACTATATAAATGTGATATATTGAACGATTTTATGTTTTTATATCTGTATGTATTAATCTTTTCTTATTGGAGCCTTCTAATCTTGACATTGATCTCAATGTGGCCTGACCAATTCTAGGTCTGTTATATTTATCTTTTATCTTATTCAGAGAGTCATTTAGCAGCAGGATGTGATCTGTCCTTATGAAAGTCTGTATTTTCTTTCAAGCTATATATTTGCAGCAAGATTTCTTTATCTCTAGAAATTCAGTAAATAATTTATTTGCATAAACTATTCATGATCTGCACAACTTTTTGTGAAAATGACTTTTTACTGGCTTATTTATCCACTATTAAGTGAATAACCATGTTAAAATCACCTCCCAGTATTAGACTTTGATTTGAGAGACTACATAATTCTTGTTGTATATTAACTACGAAGTTTAAATATTGAACAAAAAAGGAATATAACAAAGCCATTGTAAATACCTTATAATCCCATCAGACCTATATTACTATAACTGTTCTGTTGAGTCCTTGAAATGTATAAGCCTTTCTCTAAGCCTTAGTTGGAGATATTTTTCCGCAGAATATTTAAAAGTAATTTTGATTTATGTATATTACACTTAACAAAAAGTGCTGCACAACATGGTAGAAATTTTTTGTCTTTACTGCTATTCGTTTTTATCAGCATACTCCACTGAATGATACTGCTATCTTTGGAATAAATATCTTCATTAAATCCATAGTATTTTTTTTTAATTTCTAACACTGCAGTAAAATTAAAGCAATGTTTGGTATGAATTGGATTTATAAAAGGCGTTTACTCTATTGTAATATATTGAGCTGTGTTTCTCTACAGAACATGTATCATACTTAGCTGCTATTGACAGTTACCTCCATTCTCTACATAAGATGACCGAACATGCTAATGCCAGGTGCTGTTTTTTAGAACATGCCTTAGCTGAAATGGTAAGCTACACCTTCTACTCTATACCTCTGGCTATGTAGCTATATCTGGCTAAGTCTGTTTTAATCTGAATATAGATTATTTTTATGCATTTGTATGTGGTAGGACTATATTTTTTTAAGACTTACCCTACTTTTACCTGCTTAAAGTAAAATTAAATAAAATAAAACCAGTGCTTGATTCATTATCATGCTAACCCATATCATACACCTTCCCAGGCTCAGAAACCAGGTCATGATGTTCTTGGACAGTAATTTCATAGACATCACATAATCAGAAACTATTCCTAGAGCCATAGTGTCCTCTGCCTTTATAATGGCATTATGGAATTACCACTCTAAATTGTACAATGACTCAGCTACCATACTGAATCTGAATTTTGAATGTTAATTTCTACCATGTCATATAGCTGTGTCCTACGTGGTGCTTCAATTATACCTTGCCTATAACTCACATATTCTTTTAAAATAGACTTCAGTATACTTGCTGGCTTATTGTCATGGTATCTGTTGCTGTGTTTCAGCATCATGTTCTGTCTAAACTAATAATACTCATTTCTGTGAATAAAAAAGCTGCACATCACCTTTTTTTGGTTCCTTTACAATATATATTAATTTATGTTTTACTGAGTATCTACAAATATGGATTTTTTTCCAAACTGCTTGTGCTAGTGTGGTGTCATTTCTTGTTAGACACACATGCTTCTGCTATTATTGTTTTTGGTATTTTTTAATCCTCCTTGATTAGTCTTATGATAAAGCTCAATGTCATTGTTAACTCACCAAAGGATCTAAATCAGCTGTTTGAATGTCACTGTATAGCATTTAGTACAATATATATTGTAAATTATGCTTTGGTATTTAACTTGGATATCATTACTTTACTAAGAAGACATACTAGGGATACAAGTTTGGTTGCAAACATTGTCAATGAATAAATATTTTCATAGTTTTAGGGTAATTCACCATCAATTCTGAGGAAGATATTGCTGTCTGAATCTACGAATAAGAATCCTGTCCCTTCATTACATCTCCCCATTTCAGTAACTGAAAGGTGTTTTCAACATTCATTCCTATTTTTGGAAAAAGCAAAGTAATAAGATCTTTATTGTACCAAACATTCATCTCAGCAATCCATATTACATTACAACATGTTCTACCCAAATATTATCAGACAATTTTATAAAAACAATGAATAGTAAATGATCACAGGCTCAAACCTATTAACACAGACTCCAGTTAAATTTAACCATGCCTTTACAGGGAATTAAAATGTAATTTCTAGTTTATCTTCTTGAAATGCATTCTTTCTTGTATTTTATTAAATTTACACAATTACTTTGCTGCTCCTAAAATTGTATAAAGTTCATTGGTATTTAATGAGATGTGCTTAATTCTTGTCTCCATAAAAATGTTTCTTGTATCTTCAACTGGGAATTGTCTTAAATAGCTGAACCCTGATTTCATCATAGTGCATTTAAAAGGGATATGTGGCAAATTTTTCCATGTTCAGAATCAGCAGATGCCCAATGGCAATGAAATTTGTGTACTTGCCATAACATTCAGTCTTCATGATTTACACCTGCATACTTCAATTGGCCGTGTAGATACAGGCAAATGTTGTTCAGCCCTTTTGAAATTCTGACAAGTTCAAAACTTCTCCAAATGCTCTCCATCTCTCCCAACTGAGCTTTGTCCTAGTTTACCTACATGGTTATACAGCTTTAAACTGCCCTAAAGGCCTTTCTTCCAAGTGTCTCTGCCTGAGTCAATCTGCAGTGGAATGAGGATTGGCTTAAGAGTATATTGAAGTGGATGGACAAAGGATCTAGAAGATCTAAGGGTATGGCAAGTATATAGACAACTGCCATATCTTATGTGATCCAGCATATCCACTTCAACATTAGAAGAAATTCTGCAGCTTATTATATTTGGTGTAGCAAGGCTGAATACCATTCAGAAAGGTAAGTCTAAAGACCTTGAGATCCATCCAGGTTGTAGTGTCTTGTAAAAGTGTTCAGAGAAGACTAAATACAGCAGCACAAATACAATCAATACAAGAAATCTGGAAAAGGGCAGGGAAATAGCCATGATTCTTATAGAATGAGCCGTTTTGATGCTAAAATGTTGTTTTTCTTGTCAAACCAAAGAAAATACATTCTGAAAGCCACCTGTGCAGTGTGATATTGACAGTCTCTCTCCTAACTTATTTGGAACAGTGGAAAGGAAGAGTTCATCATGCTTTCCTTGATCTTTAGTTTCATATAAATAGAAACATAGCTGCCAGTGAACATCTACACATTGTGACAAGTATTCACCGCAGTTTGAATATTAAGGGGAAAAGCTGGCAGATTTATGGATTGGTTCAGATTAGTTTCTGTTGCTACCTTTTGCATGAAAGATAGACCTGTTCTCAAAAAATATGTCTTTGTGGAAAAATGATGTAGTTTATTTGGAGGAGAGAGCTGGGATTTATTAGATATGCATGACAGAAGTAACAGCCACTAGAAAAAAAAAAGAAGATTTTTGTGCAAGAAATTTAGATCAACTTCAGCTGTTGATTCAGAAGAAAGCAGAATCATTTTTTCAGCATAAAATTAAGAACCCTAGGAGGAGTAGGTCTTTTGAGAGTAAATTTTAAACAGCAGCTCCTTTAAGGAAAGCCTTGCATACCTTTAAAGATTCCAAGGAAGATGAATTAGTCAATGATGAAAGTTGAAAATCACAGTTAAATGTGCCTTAAGAAAATAATACCTCTATATCTAATAAAAAAATGTGAGATAAGAACTGAAGAACTACTGGAACTGGGGCTAAAAGATGATAAAGTCCTTTGTTCCAGAAAGAAAACACTGTTCAATTCCTTCTGAAGGTCTTTCTAATAAAAGGCTTTTGGCCAGGTGTAAGCATCTAGATTGCCTTAAGAAGACCAGAAGTGCAGTAGTGGAACTGGAGAAACTATGACATTAGCTTGAGGAAGTGAAGGTGAGGCTTGATGGGTGGATGGAATAGAAGAACTTTGGTGATCTTAGAAGAAGGTGATTCACTAGCAGCTAAGCACACAGATCTGCGACAGGTGCTCACATGCTAGTAACATGCATTACACTTGCTCACAAAAGCAAGTGCTTGAACTCCCACTTGCACAATCTCCTGTTTCTTTATAGCCATCCAAATACTGACCCTATAAACCATATGACCTTATCAGAGCCTGAACTGTAACCCTAAAACTCAGATCCATTTCACAATGCAAGTCCTTGATCCGTTACCCTAAAACTCCACCCTCCAACCCTAAAGGCCCTAATGTATCTTTAAATCCAAACTTCCACTCTCCTCTCTCAAAACCTAAATTCATTAGTCACTCCCTGACCCTAAATCTACATTCCTGCTCCCTAAATCTAAAACTCCCTTCCCTTAACCTTTCACCCCGTAATCCTAAAGTTCCCCATCAACTCCCTAATCCTAAAATCACCTCCCCAAACCTTCTTGCCTTTGCTTATGCTCAGGTTTGAACATGAGTAATAACATGCATAAGTTATAAAGCACTCTAGGTGGTTTTCGAGCACTTGGGACTCAAGTGCCTGTAGTAGAACTTGAGGACACAGCAGAGAGAAGCAATGTTGTTGAAGCTAGACTGAGGCTATGAGAATGACCTTGGTCTTGTTCGATTTGACTTTCTTCAGAAATTTCAAGGTAAATGGAAATGAAGAAAATAAGTGAGTAGCCCCAGAGCCCAGTGCTGGAAAGTTTGCCCTGTAGCCTATGGCCTGTCTTTGGGAAACATGTATGAATACAGTAATCAGTGAGTAGTGCCCTGTTTTTAACTTAGGTCTCATGGGAAGAGTAATCACTTGCGTTAGATTTTATACAATGAGAAATCAGACAAGCTTCTTGTTGTAATTGCTTAACTATTTAAAATTACAGTCTCCTAAGAAAATCACCTAATTTTTAGTAAAGTTGGGGCACATTTCATGTAAATCTGTTTCTAGCAATTTGTATAATAGAGGGTAAAAGAATATATAGGATACCAGCAAAGATTTAAGTATGTCCTCCTAAAATAAATCAGGTTAGAAGTCTGTTGGGAATGCCATTATCCTCAGCAGACATTTTCTTCACAAGCTTAATTGTTTGAGATGCTTCTTTTTATTTATTTATTTTTTTATGAGAGAAACACTCCTTCCTAATCAAAGGCTAGCCCTATTGCTCATAAACATCTGCAAAGTGAGCTTGATACGTAGAGGAAAACAAATGCAATCTTTGAGCCCTGACTTAATGATTTTGATAAAGAAAATATATGGATCATCTTGAATAAGTCATAACTTAAGCCATGTCCATTTACTGTTAAAACTGTTTGTATCCATTAGAGCCATTTTACGATTGTTGATGCTGGCAGTAACTGATAGAGCAATGTTTGGAAGCAGGTAAGTAGCACAAATATTAGAGTTTAGCTTTGTAAATTTAATCCTAGCAGTTTTCATAGTAGAGAAGTACTGCAATGTGATAATTTTCTAAATGCCCATTGATGAATGAAGTGTGCCTAGAAAGCAATGCTTATGTATTTTATCTGAATTTAATATGCCTGGATTGCCAATATAGTCTAATGCTCCTAACATACCATCAATAAAATAATGAGAAAAACATGTGCACCTAATTCTATAGAAGCTCCTTTTAGTTTTCCTCATCTATTACAGCTGACAAGGCTACCAGTTATGTGACACTATTAGTAAGGATAATTGTAGATTTATGGGTGAAACCCTTAGCAGTTTAAACATCCTAGATTCCAAAATTCCAGGCAGAGGTCTTAACCCCAAATCAACAACTGACAGATAACGTCTAAGATGCTATTTCCAGCAGCAGAATAGTGGACCTTTCTCCCTTCCTGTAACAAGTTGTTCTTTTTCACATCTTTAACAAACTGTATGAGGACCCGCAAGGGCTGATGATATTGGTCAAGCTGTTTAAGTTGCTTTTTACTGTTTTCATTGTACAAATATTAATGAGAAGAATAATATCAGTAGTGGGATGGGTTGGGAGAAGAGCTGTTGTCTTTTTGACAATACCCATATTTAATTAGGTGTGGGGGAAGAAGTGGGTGGGCCAGGTAAGAAATGACAATATAGGTTCATAGGTAGGTACTAGGCTCTCTGCCCAAGGGCATTTATAAGCCTAGCCAGAATGTGTTGGCTTTCGCCTCCCTTTTAGATTAGTTTCCTGGGCCTCTGTCCAGCAGGGCCACTGATGTGATCCCAGGTGTATAGTTACGATTTCCCATCCACTCATCAAGATTTCTCTTGAAGAGAGTCAGTGACGGGCTCTGCCTAACATAGATTGGGATTCTGTTCCAGAGAAAGGGAAGTCTCTGGGACAGGAATCTATCCCTCCAGCATGTCCTATTTATTGTTGTGTTGAGGTTTAAATCCCTAGAGTGTGTGGCTCTAAGAGATTTGGTTTTCCTTAGGTGGAGCATGTCCATTAAGTGAGGGTTTGACATGGCCTTGTACATAAGGCAGAGGTCTCCTCTGAGGAGGCTGTAAGCAAACGAGTAAAGATGGAGTTTCTTAAGCTGGGCTGCACAGGGCATCTGTTTGAGGCCCATGATCCTCTTGGTGAGGTACTTTTGTGGTCTTTCCAGCTGTTGCAGGTGTCTAGTAAGGTACATCCCAAATGGGGCATTGTACTCTATTATGGGCCTGATGAGCGATGATTAGAGGGGCACAATAACCTCTCTTGATCTAGATGTGAACCCTTTTGTGATTAGGTGGGCTACATAGAAGGATTTTCTAACCACTTTGGCAATGTGGTTATCAAAGGAGAGATTGCTATCTACTTGGGTCCCCAAGTCTCTAATTACATCTTCCGTACTTAGTGGATTACCTCATATGTGATAGTTTGTGGGTACTTTATTTTTCCCAAAGGAGATGACTATGCACTTTTTGGCATTTAGCTTAAGTCCATGATTCTGACACCAGGTATTCGTCTCCGTGAGACCCTTCTGGAGAATGTCTGTGTCAGCCGGGGAGTCGATTATGGCCCCCAGTTTGCAATCATCTGCGAACTTGGTCAGCCATAGTCCTCCCATGCTTGCCTGTACCTCAGAGAAGTATATAACGAACAGGAGGGGTCCCAAGACTGAACCCTGAGGGACTCCACTTGTAACCGGTTTAGAGTCGGACATAGCACCCGCAACTCTGACCATGTGAGTTCTATCCATGAGCCAGTTTGCAACCCATCTCGTGACATAGGGGTTAATGTTCAAGCTGGTGAGCTTTTCTATAATGCCAGAATGGGGAATGGTGTTGAAAGCCTTTGCGAGGTCCAGGTAGGCTGTGTGGACTACCTTTCCCTCATCTATGGTCTTGGTAACTGTTTCAAAGAAATCAACCTGGTTTAGGAGGCATGATCTGCTTTAACAAAGCCAGATTGGGTAGGGTCCAGTGTCTGGAGGTTCCCAATGTCTTTGTTAATTAGTTCTATGATGATGCGCTCCATGGCTTTGCAGACCAAGCTATTCAGGCTTATAGGGCGATAGTTCCCGGGATCCGTTGTTGCACCACCTTTGTGGAGCGGGATAACTGTTGCTGTACGCCATTCTTTGGGTACATAGCCTGTGGTGAGTCTGAGCTTGAACAGTGAGTTTAGGTGAGGGGTTAGTTCCTTTTGGAGCTCATGTAGGACACAGCCTGGCATGCCATCCAGTCCCATTGATGCTGTGTTCTTGGCTTTGGAAAGGGCTGTTTTCACCTCAGTGTCTGTGATGTCTGGGGCTCTACAATCTTCTGGAATGGACACGGGGCCCTTTAGGGGGTGAGGGGGGGATAAACTTTGCACTGAATCTGTCAGTCAGGATGTTGGCAATGTCTGTTGGTTCAGTGTATTTTTTGTCGTTTTGCACTAGCTCAGAGCAGATCTCAGTGCTGCCACTTAGATTCTTGACATAGCTAAAGAAGGCTTTGTGATTATCTTTAGCATCTTTGGCAATTTTTCTTTCGAAGTTGGCCTTGGATGATTTTATGAGGGATCGTAGTTTCTTGCTGGTACTGGTTAGGGATGCCTTCCCTTTTTGGGATTTTGCTCTGTCATGTAGTAGTTTCCTCCTTCTGTTGTAGAGATTATTTATGGCCTGGGTCCACCAGACTGGTTTCCTCATTTTGGAGGAGTGAGTCTTTGTTTTACTTGGGATGGCTCGATCCATGCATTCCTGTAGGTGCACATAGAATGCATTTGTGAAGGATTCTGCGGTTTGGGCCGCATTATCCTTTAGCAGTGGGGCTTTGAAACATTCCACCTTGGTCTTGAGAATTGTGAAGTTTGCTTTTGAAAAGTTTTTTACAGTTGTTTCCTTGACTGGGGGTGGGGTCGGGATGTGGATGTCTAGTGTGATTAGTTTATGATCTGATCTTACCAGCGACAGGTTTACCTCTGGTGTGGAACATTGGTCACCCATACCGGTGATGATCAAGTCCAATATGTTGTCACCTCCCGTGGGAGTGGTAACCAGTTGTTCCAGGGCGTTTGAGCTTATAAACTCTAGAAAGCATTGGGCAAAGGAGTTTGTACTTGAGTTTTCCCAGTCTATGTTTGGGTAGTTGAAATCACTCAATATCATGGTATTGGGTAGGATCTTCATATTTTCCAGTGTTCTCAGGAATGCTGAGTGGGGGTCTTGAGACAAGGTGAGTGATCTGTAGCAGTCTACAAACTGAAAGGCAGTTTTGCCCACTGTTAGTTGCACATGGATGGTCTCCGAGGTCTCGTGCTGTGCTACAAGCCTGGAGGTGCGGGAATCCTTGATGAAGATGGATACACCACCGCCTTTTGTATTTTGGTCCGGGTTCTGGGGCCGAAAGGTATGGTATGAGTTATAGCCTGGTAGTGCTGGGGTGCACTCTGGAGCCTTGAACCAGGTTTCTGTTACTGTACATAAATCGATTCCCTCCTTGCTGAGGAGTGCCTCGAGTGTGTGCATTTTGAGGTTTAGACTTCTGGCATTGAGTAGCATTACCCTCAGTTTTTTTTGTTGCTTGTGTTGTTTATGGAGGTGGGTTTGTCTTTTGAGCCTTGCCTAAAATAGGCACTTTGGGGTAGCAAGAGCCTTGTCCAGTATTCGAAAGCCCAAGGGCGACAGGTGCAAGCCATCTCTTGTGAAGCCAAGTGGCTTGTCGAGCATGTTATCCCAGGCTGACAAACACTGGATCCCCTTTGAATGACACCAAAAGCTAAGCCAATTGTTAAAATCGATCATTTTATCTTTATACTGTGGCATCATTCTTGGTGATGGCAAGATGCTACTCAGGGTCAGGGCCATACCGGCCTGGGCTACATGATCAGAGAGCTCCTCTATGTCTCTTTTCATGTAGTCCAAGGAGGTGTGTCTCAGGTCATTCACACCAACATGGACAATGACAGAGTCATATTTGTACCTGTTATGGAGTGACCTGAGTGCTTGTGTTATATGGCGGATCCTGGCACCCGACAGGCAGCTTACAGTAACCTTCTCCTTGTTCAGTCTAGTGAGAGGGACGTCAGTGTGTCTGACAACAGAGTCTCCTATTACTAATGTATTGGGTGTGTTGTTTAGCCTTAAGGGCTGTGATTGCATGGCACACTGACTTTGTGAAGTATGTGTTTTGTGGCTGTTGTTGGGGGGTGGAGGTTGTTTGGATGTCTGCTTTGGAGGTCTCTGCTGCTCCGAGTATGTTTTTGTGTATTTATGTGTGTGTTATTGGCCGGTGCCGATATGATTGGTCTAAGTGAGACTGGTAGTGTGGTGCAAGTGTTTCCCTTCTCCTCATGATTGACTGTTCAAGTCTTGGGTTGAGAGAGCTTGGCTTCCAGTCTGGCTGTAAAGTTGCATCTCTCACATACATTTGTGTTTGTCGGAAGGAGGAGATGGTTGTCTGTGTAAATGAGGCAATTGTGGCATTGCCTGAAAATGCCCAGATTCACCAGCTGGACTGGAGAGTACACTTGAAACTGCCCTTTGGACTTGCCTGCACAGATAAAGTAAAGTTTTACTGATTGCCCGGTTAGAGAGCCCTGTACTTCTGTATAGTATAGGGGTGTAGTGCTAGCATTTATTAGTGCTTACTAGGAGATTTGGGCAAGTGCTGGATGGAAAAGAAACTGTTTAGAGTACTTAAGCTGAAAGTCTGACTGGTTCCAAAGGAAAAATTGAAGAGTAGACTTCATGGAGCCGGGAATAGTTTAATCTTAGCTAAACGGCGCTGAGCGATGCGCAAAACCACGCAAATGCGGGTTTTTAAGGCAGGTAAATGAAACAGAGAGAAATTAGCCCAAAACGGCCAATAAACTACTAGTTGCTGGGCTGAGACCACTCCTCCAGGGACAGATAGGCTGCTCAAAGCTCCCCACTCTCACTGGTGAACAGAGAAACTTCCTCCTATCCAAGTAAGGATATGGGCAACACAGGAACTTGTACCACAGCCCTGAATTCAGCAGAATCTGAAAACAGGACTAGACTAGCTTAGAAAAGGCGGGAAACAAGAATTTTGTTGTTTTTGTTTTTTTTTCTTTTTTTTACAGATACAACAGTACACTACACAAAAACACTTTAAATGCTTTAAACAGACTAGCACACTTGAGTGTGTAGCAAGCAACAGTTAAACAGATGCTTTTAACACTGAAAACGACTTTAAATGACTGAAAGTGCAAACAGCAAAAAAAGCAAGTATTTCAGCAGAAAATAGCTTTTTAGAGTACAGAAATGCTAGTAGATCGCGTTTTAGGTGAAAACTAGCAGTCGCAGGAGAAAAATGCAAAAAAAATACTTAAATCAGTTGAAAGTCTGTCTTTGTCTCTCTGCTGCTTGTAATACTCTGCAGGACACCATGAGGAATTTAGCTGAGTTGAATACAAGCGCAAAACCGCTCAAATGCGGGTATTTAAGGCAGGTCGATGAAAGAGAGAGAAATTAGCCCAAAACGGCTAATAAACTACTAGTTGCTGGGCTGAGACCACTCCTCCAGGGACAGATAGGCTGCTCAAAGCTCCCCACTCTCACTGGTGAACAGAGAAACTTCATCCTATCCAAGTAAGGATATGGGCAACACAGGAACTTGTACCACAGCCCTTTATTCAGCAGAACCTGAAAACAGGACTAGACCAGCTTAGAAAAGGCGGGAAACAAGATTTTTTTTTCTTTTTTTTACAGATACAACAGTACACTACACAAAAATACTTTAAATGCTTTAAACAGGCTAGAGCACTTTAATGTGTAGCCTACAACAGTTAAACAGATGCTTTTAACACAGAAAATGACTTTAAATGACTTTGACTATTTCAGCAGAAAAGAGTGTTTTAGAGTACAGAAATGCTAGTAGATCGCGTTTTAGGTGAAAACTAGCAGTCGCAGGAGAAAAATGCAAAAAAATACTTAAATCAGTTGAAAGTCTCTCTTTGTCTCTCTGCTGCTTGTAGTTGAGTGAGGAGCAGCCTCAGGAGAGGAGATACAATAAGCAACCCCCACACAGAAGCCTCCTGAGTGTCCATTCAGTCTCCTTTTACTTCTCCACCGTCAGTGATCCTCATATCAGCAGTAGCATTCATTACTTGACAAATTCAAATTCCAGATGTAGTATTTCATGAAAAAATGCAGTATTCTGTTCCAGGCAAAGAGTATAAAATGAAGCACATTACCCTAAATAATATACGGCCAAGCAAAAGTGCTATTGAACACACTACAATACTTGGATATGACTTTTAACTTAAGAAATGTAACCTAAAACAGCACTAGTATGATGCAGCAACTTGCACACATGGCTTAGTAGCGTGATCTGCAAATGAAAAGCTAAGGCATATAAAAGACTATCCCTGCTTCCCCACTTATTTCTAGTTCTGTTTCTCCCTTTTTCAAATGGAAAATCAGGTTTAAGATTAGTAACTTTTATGTGTGAAATGTTCTATTCTGACCTTTTGAACATGAGACATCTCAGGATGTGTGCCATTCCAAAAGAAGGCATGCATACAACATATGCAAGTACGTGAGTCCTTGTGAATCTGTAGAATCTTCTTGCACAATTATAAGATACTGGTGTTAAGCTCCTGTGTTCTTGCAGATTTATACTAAAATTGATGATTTACACCTTGAAATCCTGGCATGCCATGTCAAATGCACTAGGTGTGCAATATGATGACATCCTCAATAAACATGTTTCTAATATTCATGTAATTATTTATACACAAACACACAAATTGTATATGTGTATGTGCACATATATATATATATATATATATATATATATATATATATATATATATATATATATACACAGACAGTATGTGTGGTCGCAAATCAGCTGATTGCACATAACATCCCATTTATCTGAGTGATATTGTAGTACAGCATTGATCAGTGGAATTTTCCCTTCTTTCACTGTAGTGCAATGTTGGAGTTGATATAAATATTTGTAGCAGGAGAAATGAGGGGTACATGGTGGACTGCCCCCCCCCCCCTCTCAAAAACAGTTATTTGTGTTTTTATTTCAATCCTTTGTAGATAAGTGTTAAGGTGCTTTGTGTAGTGAATTTGACCATTTCCATGAATATACACACCAAGATGTTAGGCTCCTATATATATGTGTGTGTGTGTGTGTGTGTGTGTGTGTGTGTGTGTGTGTGTGTGTGTGTGTGTGTGTGTGTGTGTGTGTGTGTGTGTGTGTGTGTAGGTGGGGATGCTGCAAATAACTTGTAGATTCTGAAGAAAAGTTTTGGATACTTTGCACTAGTGTACTATATCCACCTAGTATTAGTGAGCATCTATTTTTTGTATAAAGAAAAAAAGAAAAAATATATGTTTTTGTTATCCTGAATTAACCTATATTAGCCTGCTCTTGGAAGCTAAGCAAGGTTGGGCTTGGTTACCAATTGGATGTGAAACCACCTTGTAATACCTTTTTAATGCCATACCGCTTGAATATTTTTTCAAAATTGCTTTTCATGCTACTAGTGTTTGTTTATCACATGAGTTGTGGTGTTATATAAAAGAAACTGATTGTTTCATTTGTTTAGAAACTGGTCTGAATGTACATCTATAATATGTATAAAGAACCAAAAAAATGAATACTCATATTACACTGAATGAGCCCAATCTTGCTTGATTTCCCAGCTAGGGTGGGTTGGGTTTAGTTAGTATTTGGATGGGAAAGAATCTGGCAGTGCTTCTTTTTATACCATACTGATTTTGTGTGTTTTAAAAAAATATTGGTTTGTTTGCTGTTGGTGTTGATTTATCACATGATTTATGGTGTAATATAAAAGGAAGTGTTTGTTTCATTTGTTTAGATACTAACAAAACTGGTTTATCTCTCTTTTCCAACTAAACAGGGGAGAACTTATTTTTTTTATCACACCAGAGTGCTGGTTTATTGTTTTTTATATGAAATACATTTTTTCCATGCACCTGGTATGTGATACTGTTTCTGTGCAATACATATTTTTGATCTCATATATATATATATATATATATATATATATATATATATATATATATTTATGTGTGTGTGAGTTTATGCTAAATCCACTATACTGCAACATAAGTAAATGATAATACTTTGAATTCAACCAGTTAATAGCAAATACAAACTTACTGAACCTAATAATAAATATACTCTTAATACCACTGCTTGCAAAACAATGCATATGCATTAACTGACAGACTTCTACCAACAAAATTCAAAAGCAAAATAAAATACAACTACACTAAAAAAATGCTATTACCATTTTCCCATCCCAAAATTTTCAAATAAGAGCAAAATCTCACTTAACATACTTATGTAGTGAACATTCCTCTTTCATTTTTTTCTGCAACCATGTAACCATTAAGTCATTTTGGACTAACTATTCTTATTTCATTTCCTGACTCATTTTTATATTGCTGTCAGTGTACAATTGTATTTATTGTTGTTTGGGTGGATTAACTCTTCTGTTGCTGAAGGTATATTTAATGTTTTAGCTCAGGCCTGTGGTGTAGAGAGATAAAACCCTAACTACGACCCAGGTGATCTGTCAGTGATTAGTGGCATTGGTGCTGGGGGGTCCAGGTGTGAGATTATTGACTTAAATAGCTGATGCTTGCTCACCAGTCCTCCAGAGGGTGAGGGGCCCTATCCTGGAATATTTGTGAACCTGTCCAGTTCTCAGGTGCTCGTTCATGGAAGTGGACAGCAAAAGGTCACACTGTTATGGAGTACAGGTGCCTCTGAGTCGGAGATGGTGTATTATGAGCCATGCAGCCAACAGTGCTGAGGGGTTAGGAAGGATGGGATGGGAACCCCACCAAACTGAAACATTGTCCCACTCTTGTAATGCCTAAATATAATTGCCAGGATAAGTACTGAATGAATAAGATACTCTAGAGTGGGAATGAGGGGGCAGGAAGACTCTTGTGTAGTTCAGAGATGTTTACTTGTCAGAGCTGGGGGGGGTGGGAATGAGCCATATGGGGCACAGGTAAGAGAGCCAATAGGCCTACTCCCAAGGAAGGGTAAAATATATTTGATATTTTGTATGTTACAGCTTTGTGGGTAAGCTCATTAACCTGTTGACTATAGAAGTAAATTAATGGATGGGAAATCACAAATGAATCCCCTCTGTAGCACCCATGTTCCTCATGGATAGGGGCAACAAGCAAATAGCTCAACATTTCATTATTCTACCTGTCTCTGGGTTATTTGTATGTAAAATAAAACTGGAATGAAAAGCTAGGCTTCTTAAGATCCTCGCAGATCAATAGAGCTGTAAATGCCAGTGAACCGACTGTGTTTATAAGCATTACATTCTTCTGTGCAGAATTCATAAAATACTGAAACAACTTTTGGTCTCAATGAGTAAAGAAACCATTCAGAAACTCTTGCCCCTCAGTGTAAAGACATTGGCCTTAAAATCACTAGAAACAGATTCAAATCCAAGTAACTCCAGTGAGAACTAGGAATACTTAATGTTATAACTGTCTGTCTGCCTATTTGTCCCATTCCTGTCGTACATATTTGAAAACTCTGTTCCAGATTGAAAGTGTGGTGTTATAGTTAATAGAATTATCTTCCATTACTGGCTTTTCTAATTATTATAAACATTATTATTGCAGAAGGACAACTGAAGTAGTGGTATACGCTTTCAGGTGCCCCCTTGACATCCCTGTTCAGCTTTGGAACACCAAGCAAAGAGTATAAAAGGTGGTGTACTCCAGTACATAAATTGCTGATAAACTTTGTGGTTTCAGTTTTCTGAAGGTATTTATTTATATACTTACTTACTGGATGTTCAGTGCAGCATAAAAGGAAACTTGTTAAGTTTGAAATAGATTTTTCTTGTTCATAGACTGTGTTTATTCAGCTAGCTCTTTTTTAGGTCAGAAAAGAAATGCAAAAGCAATCCGAGCAAGATTCAGGACCTGAGTAAAGACAAACTATTATTCTCCTGGAGACATTCTAGTTAATTGTTAACTGACATAGTCAGAATTACACTGTAATGTGATGGAGGTTATGGGGATCAAACTCTGTGCAGTAAGATATAGTTTTCTTGCAGTTTATTTCTTCTTCGGTTATGGTCTACTGCCAAATTGATGTTAGTGGGCATTTCTCTTATAACATCCTACCAAAAACATCTCTGGTCTTAAACAGTCTGAAGAGAAGCAGACTCTCATGCTAAACTTCAGCTTCTAAGCTACACTAACCCTCAATTCCTAATCCTGGATTCCAAAGTACAAATAACAGGAAGCATTGTAAAGCAAGGTTGATTTAATTACTCAAGAGTGATAAAACCGGCAGTTGGAAAAGGGATGAGAAAGAGCAGCATTTTGCACTGATCTGCTACACAAATGGTGCTAGTCCCCACAGGGAGAAGAGATTATTAGGCTGAGTGTCTGTCAAGCATGTGGACACAAGAAAAGAAAAAAAAAGGCCAGCGGCAACACAGCAGCCCCAGAGAACGAGAGAGGTTGCTCTCCGCAGCAACCTGGGCTATGCCAAAGAATTTCTGTAAGCTGCCAGCCTCCTGTCTTTTTTCTTCTGACTTTGCCTAGCAATGTGGCAGGCCTCAGCTTTTGTCAAAAGAGATCAAAGAGATCAGGAGGGGGGTCTTCGGGGGAATTGTTGCCCTGACTATTGTCCAATGACACAATTCACCTTTCTGATCTTTTGTGCATTCCCATTGACTGCAATTATTAACTTAGCCATTGGGCATAGAGAGAAAGTGGAAGTGAGCACTGTCCTTTTCCTTCATTCTGCAGCCAGTGGCAGATCGAGGGAGGAGGCTAATGTCTCCCACATGTCGTAGGAGCATAAGGGGCTGCCTCACTGGCACATAGGCAAAGAAGACTCAAGCGGAAAGGGGTGGTACAAGTGAGGTACAGAAACAAAAGGAAACAGAGAGGCAAAGGCAGGTACAGAAAGACAGGGAGAGAGCCCAAAGGAGTCATTGGGGGTGGGGTATCCATGTCATTGTGCAAAAGAGAACTTCGTTTTTTTAACAGATGCTCAGGCAGATGGTAATAAAATAACAAAGATGGGTGAGAGAAAAGGGAATGGGGAAAGACATTGCTGATTCCAGAGAAAAAGAATGAGAGGAGACATTAGTTGTAAGATGATGAAACAAAAACACAAGTTGAATTGCTGTTTACATGTAGAAACGCCAGGAAGGGGAGGAGCAGCACACCAGTATTAAAATAAAATTTATGATAATGCCCAGTGCTATGAAATTAGAAAACAGTGTAACAGCAACTGTAAGGCCTAAGAAAATCTGACAGAGTCCCGGATCTTACTGATTCTTGCTTGCAAATTATCTGCTTGTCAGTAGCTGTAGTTATAATTAATATTCTGAGAAGAGGGGAGGAATGGGGCAGATACAGCACTGCTCCCAAATTAATCGAGGGCACTTAACAGCCAGTACTGTTCAAATGGCATTATTATGAACTGTTTAGTCACAGGTGGAGTTAAAGGCCTAGGGAGGGATATTAGCTGAAATTGAATGGCTTTTAATTTCTTTCTAACGAGAGGCAGAGGACAGGGAGTCAGTAATACACTGGAATCAGCTGGCCCTGCAGTCTGTAAAAAAAATCAGGTACTTTATTTTATAGCAGAAACGAAAGGCTGTGGTTGTACTAATGCAAATATAGGTTTCTTGTAGTGGAACTTTTCTTCATAATCTGTTGGTTCCTATATAGACTAAAGGAAATGCTGATGTATATATATTTTTTAACTGGACTTTTAATTAAGGGCTGAAAAAACTCTAAGATAGTATTACTCAAATGAGTAGCCTGTCACCCTGGGGAGGCTGATGCCTGTTTCAGTGGAGGTGTAAACAAGGATGGAAATGTTTTTTTTCTTTTTATTACTTTTTTACTTTTATATGAATATAAATTTGCCTATGTCACAAGTGATAATTCAATAAAAAAAAGTCTGGAAATGTTGTACATTTTAACTATTTTGGCATGGGTCTGTGGGATCAGACTAAATGCATAAAGATAGTCAGCAAATATATATTTCCAGATCAGTAGTAAAATAATATTATACTCAGCAAAATCTTGGTTATTTCATGTCTGCATATGTAACCAGAAAGATTTTTGTATGGAGAGGTCAAAATAATTTTTTTTTTTTGCTTTATAGGCGTGGTCCAAGGACTTTTGCGTGATTTGTGGGCTGCTGACTGTCACAGGATGTAAGAGAACCTATGTTCTAGGAAATTCCCAGAAATCCCACAATCAGATTTACAGAGGTCTTCATGGATCAATGCTGATATGAATCAAATTGTGTTAATGTACTGGGATTGTTGTCACAAATACCCATTTTATTGAATTATTTTCTTGCCCGCAAGCCAGTCACATTTTATGGACCTTTTTAGCAAAAAAGCAGCCAAATCATCTAATCAGTAGGGAAGTTTTTGGAGTAGATTGAAGAAACCAGAATACCTAGAAAAAATAAACACATGACATGGAAAGAACATGCAAACTCCACACAGAGTAATTAAAGATTAGGGCTGAATCCCAATGTGATGAGGCAGAAACATGAACTACTGAGGCACAGTTCTGTCCTTTCTCTTCTCTGTTTTACTAGCATACTTGACCCTATTCAAACAAAACCTTTACTACTGGATGTGAAATCATAAATTTACTCCTGGTCTGGCCCCCATATCCCTTATGGACAGAGGCTGTCAATAAGAGAAATATTGTCCTAACTAACACTCCCCTTACAAATCCTTACTACCTACTAACATGTCCCCCCCCCACATGTGATACTTGGGACACAAATGGCTTGAGGTTCGTAGCTAGGCTTGTAATGGCCTTACTGGTTGTTAGCCTAGTAACAATCTATAAACCTATGAACCTATGCATGTCAGTAATTAGTGAAATGTATCAGATTATATACAACAGTTTAATTGTACAGGAAAATAACATGACTAAAACGTCTCAAGCCTCATCAGCAATACACATTTCAAAACTATCCCTACATTATAGGCACCCCTAAGTTTGACTTAAAACTTTGATTCATCCCTCTTACAGTAGGACATCTTTGAGGAGTTCCAAGTTAACTGTATCAGTATTTAAAAATGTCACTAATTTGGGGCCTTCTTCTGAATTATTTTTTGCTTTGTCCCTAATTTTGTTGGTAAAAGGTTGAAAACTATGTAGCAGTACAGCTGAATTATAGGATTTAGAAGTACAATGTAGAAAGGTTAAATTCTTAACTATATTTGTGTTGCACTCAAGCTTCTACTGCCCGTAATTTTTAAGGAAATAAATGTACTTTGGAATTGCTGTCTTTCTGCTTGTAACGATAATCATTTCTTTATTGTCTCAATTCACTTGTTATTATTTACTTAACATTTGTTTACCGGGAAAGTTTGACTGGGACAAAGCCCATTTTAGGTGGAGGCCCAGGGAGAAATACTCCAGACGCATGTCTTTGGAATGTAGGGGGAAACTGGAGCACCCAGAGGAAACTCACTTGAATGCAGGGAAGACATGCAGACTCTGCACAAAAGGCACCCCAGTTGAGAATCGAACTGGAGAACCTCTTGTTGTGAGGTGGCAATGCTAACCGCTGCACCACCCTTGAACTGAAGTAGTGAAATATGTCTGAAGAGTTATACTCTTCAAAGTTATTTCAGTAGTTTAGAAGCACATGCAATGTCTACTGTTATTTCCTAACAGAAGTCTGTCTTAAGTTGTACTATAAATTTGCATTATATTTTTAATTTAGGGTCTTTCTTACCCTATTCTACACATTCTTGTACTGTTTCTAACCTATGATGAATTTCATATGAATACATATCTACTTTTAATGTATTCTCTGTTTGTTTTTATAATATAAAACTTTATCTGTAAATATACAGTATAATTTTCTGTAATAATTTTTACATGCCCAATAAAAAAAAAAAAGAAAAAAAAAATTTCCTTGTTTCCCGTCTTTCCTGATCTAGAGTAGTCCAAATACAGGCTTTGCTGTATTCTGGACTTTTGGAAAGTTCCTGTGTTGCCCATTTCCTTTCTTGGATAAAGGGAGGCTTCTTTGTTCACCAGTGGCAGTGGGGAGCTTGGAGCAACCTATCTATCCCTGGAGGAGTGTTCCCAGCACAAGAATCTGGTAGTGTATTGGCCGTTTTGGGCAAGTTTCTAGCGCTTTCAAGTCCCCCTGTATAAAACCCGCTTTAACGCGGCTTTGCGCATACCGCAGCATCGGGCAGCGCCGCTTAATTGGGTTTAAACCATTCTCGGCTCCACAAAGTCTGCTCTTCACTTTTTCCCTTAGAACTGATCTAGTTCTCATAATAAACACCCTATTCCCACTCTAAAGCCTGGCACTTGCTCACTAAAGCAATTATATAAGTCAGCACTAAAAAATTAAAAGCACTACACCCTCACAAACTCCCCTTGAGTACTTTGTTTCCCATTGGCCCTTTTTTTCAATTATAAAGGAATTCCCAATACTATTCTAGTATGTCCAAAGGTCAGTTGTCAATCTCCTCTCCGGTCCAGCTGGTGAATCTGGGAATCTTGAGGCAATGTTACAACTGCCTCATGTACACAGACAACCCTCTCCTCCTCCCAACAAATTCCAACACATGTGAGAGATGCAACCATATAGCCAAACTGGAGGCTAAGCTCTCTCAACTCAGTACTGGCGTAACCAATCAGGAGGAGAAGGAAACCACACTCACTACAATTCCAGTCTCACATAGACCTACCAGGACAGCAAACCAAACACATAAACACACAAAAACATACTCGAGGCTCTAAATAAAAATCTGCCTAAGCAGCAGAGACCTCCAAAGCAGACACCCAAGCAACCGCTACCCCAAAACAAAACACGTGCAACACATAGCTCACAAAGCCAGTGTGCCGAACAGTCACAGCCATTAAGGCTAAACAACACACCTGATACACTTGTAATAGGTGACTCTATCGTCAGGCACACTGACGTCCCGCTCACCAGGCTGAACAAGGAGAAGGTCACGGTGAGCTGCCTGTCGGGTGCTAGGATCCGCCACATAACACAAGCACTCAGGTCACTCCAAGGCAAGTACAAATATGACTCAGTCATTGTCCATGCTGGTGTGAATGACCTGAGACGTACCTCCATGGACTACATGAAAAGAGACATAGAGGAGCTCTCTGAGCATGTAGCCCAGGCCGGTATGACCCTGACCTTGAGTAGCATCTTACCCTGACCAAGAATGATGCCACAATATGAAGACAAGATGATCAATTTCAACAACTGGCTTAAGTATTGGTGTCATTCAAAGGGGATCCAATGCCTGTCTGCCTGGGATGACATGCTCGACAAGCCACGATGCTTCGCTAGGGACGGCTTGCACCTGTCACCCCTGGGCTTTCGGATATTGGCAAAGGCTCTTGCCACCCCATAGTGCCTTTTTTAGGCAAGGCTCAAAGACAAACCCACCTCCATAGGTATCACAAGGGATAAGAAACTAAGAGTAATGCTACTCAACGCCAGAAGTCTAAACCTCAAGATGCACGCACTCGAAACTCTCCTTAGCATGGAGAACATCGATATCTGTGCAGTAACAGAAACCTGGTTCAAGGCTCCCGAGAACACCCCAGCACTACCAGGTTATACCTCATACCATGTTTTTCGGCCCCAAAACTTGGACCGAACCAGAAAAGGAGGGGGAGTATCAATATTCGTCAAAGATACCCACACCTCCAGGTTGGTGGCACAGCACGAAGCATAAGAGACTATCCATGTGCAACTAACAGTGGGTAAAACTGCCTTCCAGTTTATAGCCTGCTACAGACCACCCTCCCAAACCAGGGAACCCCACTCGGCCTTCCTGAGAACACTGGAAAATATGAAGGTCTCTCCAAACACCATTATATTGGGCGACTTCAACTACCCTAACATAGACTGGGAGCATTACTTTAGCTCCAACACCCTAGCCCAAAGGTTCCTAGAATTTATAAACTCAAATGCTATGGAACAACTTGTTGCCAGTCCCATAAGAGGGAAAAACATACTGGACCTGATCATCACCAACATGGGGACTCTATGCTCCAGACCAGAAGTGTATCCCTCACTGGTAAGATCAGACCATAAACTAATCTCACTAGATATTCACATCCCGACCCCAGCCCCTGCCCAGAAAACCACAGTGAAAAACTTCTCTAAAGCAAATTTCACACTCCTCAAAACCGAGGTGGAATCCTTCAATGCCCTCGGGCCTGTGGAAAATACGGCCCAGACTGCAGAATCCTTTATAAACGCATTCTATGAACACCTTCGGGAATGCATGGATCATGCAATCCCAAATAAAACCAAGACCCAATCCTCTAAAGTTAGGCTTCCTGTCTGGTGGACCCCAGCCATAAACAAACTATACAATAGAAGGAGGAAGCTACTACATGATAGAGCAAAATCCCAAAAAGGGAAGGCATCTCTGATCAGTATTAGCAAAAAACTACGGGCACTCATAAAATCGTCTAAGGCCAGCTTTGAGAGAAAAATTGCACAGGACACTAAGGATAATCACAAGGCTTTCTTTAGTTATGTTAGGAACCTGGGTGGGAATTCCCAGATATGCTCAGAATTAGTCCAAAATGACAAAAATACACGAACCCACAGACATTGTCAACATCCTAGCTGACAGGTTCAGCGCAAACTCCCACCAAAAGGGCAAATATCTATCCCAGCAGAGTGCTGCCCCCCTGACATCTCAGATGCTCAGGTAAGAGCCGCCCTCTCCAAAGCAAAAAACACAGCATCAATGGGACCAGACGGTGTCCCAGGCTGCATCTTACATGAACTCCAAGAAGAACTAAACCCAAACATAAAACTACTGTTCAATCTCAGCCTTACTACAGGATATGTACCCAAAGAGTGGTGTACAGCAACAGTGGTCCCTCTCCACAAAGGAGGTGCCGCAATGGATCCTGGAAACTATCGCCCCATAAGCCTGACTAGCTTGGTCTGCAAAGCTATGGAAAGGATCATCATGGACCTCATAAATAAAGATATTGAGGACCTACAGACACTGGATCCTACCCAGTTCGGCTTTGTTAAGGGCATATCCTGCCTCTTAAACCTGGTTGATTTCTTTGAAACAGTCACCAATGCCATTGACGAGGGGAAGGTAGTCCACACAGCCTACCTGGACCTTGCAAAAGCCTTCGATACAATACCCCACTTGGGCATTATAGATAAGCTCACCATCTTAAATATAAACCCCTATGTCACTAGATGGATTGCAAACTGGCTCAAGGACAGAACCCACATGGTTAGAATTGCTGGAGCCATGTCAGACTCCAAACCAGTTACAAGTGGCGTCCCACAAGGCTCAGTCCTGGGACCTCTCTTGTTCGGTATATATTTCTCGGAGGTATAGGCTAACACGGAAAGACTGTGGCTGACCAAGTTCGCAGATGACTGCAAACTGGGCGCCATAATCGACTCTCCAGCTGACACAAGCATCCTACAAAAGGGCCTCATAGAAACAGACAACTGGTGCCAGAGCCATGGCCTCAAGCTAAACGCCAAAAAGTGTATAGTCATCCCCTTTGGCAAAAACAAAGTGCCCACAAATTACCACATAGGTGGTAATCCATTAAGTACGGAAGAAGTAATTAGGGACCTGGGGACCCAAGTTGATAGCAATCTCTCATTTGACAACCACGTGGCCAAAGTGGTTAGAAAAACATTTTATATAGCCCACCTAATCATGAAGGAATTCACATCTAGATCAGGGGAGGTCATTGTGCCTCTTTACTCATCCCTCATCAGGCCCATAATTGAGTACAATGCCCCTTTTGGGATGTACCTTACCAGACACCTGCAGCAACTGGAAAGACCCCAAAGTACCTCACCAAGAGGATCAAAGGGCTCAAACAGATGCCATATGCTGCCCGGTTAAAGAAACTCCAGCTCTACTCAGTGGCATACTGCCTGCTCAGAGGCGATCTGTGCCTGACATATAAAGCCATGTCCAACCCGGAATTAATGGACATGCTGCACTTCAGAAAATCCAAATCCCATCGAGCTACGTGCTCGAGAGACTTGAACCTCAGCACTGAAATAAATAGGACATGCTGGAGGGACAGATTCATAACCCAGAGGCTCCCTTCACTCTGGAATAAAATCCCAGTTCAGGTTAGGCAGAGTCCCTCATTGACTCTTTTCAAGAGGAATCTTGATGAGTGGATGGGAGATAGTAGGTTTACCCCGGGTATCACTTCTGTGTCACTGTTAGACAGAGGCACAGTATACTAACGTCGAAAAAGGGCATAGCAAAATTAATTTAAAAAGGGTGGTGAAAGCCAAACACATTCTGGCTAGGCTTATAAATGCCCTAGGGCAGATAGCCTAGTATGAACCTATAAACCTATAATATGTATTGAAAAGATACAGTCTAAACATTTCAGGTTTTGATCAAATTATTCTGGCCCTTACCCACATTAGGAACATGCATGTATCTTCTTCAGTTCAGTTGTTTACCATGACAGAGAGCCTCTGTAATGTATGTGTGTGTGTGTGTGTGTGTGTGTGTGTGTGTGTGTGTGTGTGTGTGTGTGTGTGTGTGTGTGTGTGTGTGTGTGTCTGTCTGTCTGTGCATGTGTATGTGAGTCTTGTCTGTCAGTCTGTTTGTTTGCTGTACCACTCATTTTTGCTTTCATCAACTGTACAGATTTTTGTCTCATATATTTGGTTTGTTTCTCATAAAATGAGTGGTTTTCTGGCAAATCATTCAGGACTGAAGATGCTAAATAATGACAAGCATTTGAGTTTCACACTTCATATCCTTCAGAAGATGCATGCTAACACAAATCCTATTATTCTAACAACATTTTAAGTTTATTAGAGCAATATTTAAAATCTTTTCCTATTTTGTCCCCCTATTATTTTAGGCTTTGTCCAGATTTCTTGTGCTAAGAGGTTGAGAGGTATGCATACATACAAAACCCACTTGTCAGCAAAAAAACAGAATAGCAAGCCACAGCAACCTCCAATAAGGCAAAAGTGTTTAATATTAAGCGCTTTTCGTCTTTTTGCCTTATTGGAGGTTGCTGTGGCTTGCTGTTCTGTTTTTTCTGCTGAGTTTTGTACGTTTATCTCGCTTCCTAGTTTGTGTGAGGTATGCATACATGCTTTTTGCAGGGTTCATGGAGCTGAAACTTTGACCGATGTGTTTCATTCAGTTTAATCTTCTTCCAGTGTAAACTCACTTAATAAAGGTGAAATGCACTAGACTACATTATGAAGTGAGTGTGAAGGATGCAATGAGGGAACTGCCCCACCTGCTTGGTGATATGTCTTTCATTTGCTCTCCTGCATTTCAGTACATCATCTACCTCTCAATGTAATCATCATCCCACTTTTCCTGTTTTCTTCATGGGGTCAGGGTGTCATATCAAATGTCACCATCTCTCTTTCTGTCCTGGTTCAGTGCCACTGTCCTACCTTCCTCACCAGTCATGCATGACTGTAGTAGGTCTTCATTCACACAGTCTATCCATCTCTTCGCTAGATGCCCTCATTTCCTCTTGCCTTCTTCCTGTCTGTCCTAAATCTTCTTCACCATATTGTCTTCTGCTTTTTTGCACATGTGCCCAAACCACCATAATCTGTTCTCTTTGACATTCCCTGCAACAAGAGCTACTTTGGCTTCTGCTCTTATGTCCTCATTTCTTCGTCTGCCCCATGGTGTGCATCCTATTACCCATCTCAGGCATTTCCTCTCCAACAGTTCTAGTTTCCTCAACTGCTCTGCCTTAATTGCCCAGGTTTCTGTATCATACAGTAGTACTGATCACACCAATGTTTTGTACACCTTACTTTTCAGCTTTTTTGGCATTCTTCTGTCACACACTACCCCTGACACTCTATGCCAGTTGGCTACAGCCCTTCTGATTTTAACTTTGACCTCTTCATTCAGATTTACCTTCTCCTCAACCACCCCTCCCAGACACTTTGAAGCTGTTAACCTGGTCCATTTTCCCCTTCTTTCTCATATCTCCGCTTCTTCTGATTTCCTCCATTTGCTGCCATTGCAACTGTCTCATCTGTGCTCACCCCATGTCACATGGATGTGTATTTCATGCCTTCAGTTCTATATTCCATTCCTCTATCCTTTGCTAATGTAGTCCATCACCAGTATGAACATCAGTGGGGTCAGAGATGCACACCCATGCCCACTGGGAACCCATCGGTGAGACTGAACACTGTTCATACTTGAATCATTGGGTCCTTGTACATAGCCTACACTAGTTCTACCAATGTTTCTGGGACTTTGAATCATCACAACACTGCGCTGCCCAAATCAACTTTTGTAGGACGTTGTCATATGCTTTCTTCAAGTCTAGGAATGCCCAGTTGGACTCATTCCTCATCTCTAGCTTCTTCTCAACTATCTGTTTCACTGCAAGCATCAGGCCAGTTGTACTACATCCTGATCTGAATCAGAGCTTCTCATCTCTCACCTTACTTTCTGTTAGTCTTATTCATTTATAAATCACTCTCTCTCCAGAATTTGTATACATTGTGACAGACGTTTGATACCTCTCTGCTGCCCACATGTCCTCTTTGTTCATAGGATCATAGGAGGTTACTAGGCTATCGACCCAGAGGTAATTTCAAACCTAGCTGTTTCATCCCAGTGTAATACCACAGATACTCTAGTCGGTACCCAGGATTGTATTTATTAATGATTGCCCATGTCCAGGAGGGCCGTGGGTGCTATCCCAGTAAGAACGTATGTTGCCCCATCCATTTGTCCAGGTTCCTTTTAAACAGTGTTATAGAGGTGCTGTGCTTCACATGAATTGGCAGCCTAAAGACATGGCAGTTGCTGGGAGAAAAATCTGGCCCTCCTGCATGTCCTATTCAAGTTGCAGGCCACTTGTACATTGGTAATAGAATACATATTCTGCGGTCATCTAGGAAATGTCTTTCTTTCCATACTGCTGTGAGGATCTTCAGGAGCCATTTCTCCCCTATCTCACCCAACCTCTTTATCATATCTTCTGTGTCCTCATCTGAGCCAGTTGCTTTCCCCAATGTCATTTTCCTTAGTGCTGTTCTTGTGGGCTTCACCTCCTCCTCTTTCACTGTAGGCTGTGTCTAGGGCAGTACACCTTTTGTGGGGTTCTCTTCATTCAAAACTTGTATGAAATTCCTCCTTCCATATGTCTTTGATGTCTTGTGGGCTAGTGAACAGGCCATTGCTGACATTCCTTGTGAAGGTCTGACTATTTTCTTTATCTTTCTGTCTTTGTCTTGCAACCTGACAGAGTTTCTTCATGCCATCAGCTGAGTCACTTTCCAGAAGGTGGTACAGTGTCTCTGATGCTTTGTTCTTTGCTATTGCAACTCCTGGGACCCTGATCATTAACTCCTCCGGTGTCTGGACCACTAATTGAACCTGCGTCACATGGGCGGCATTCACAATTTCACCCCTCTGCAATAATGAAATGGCATTTGTATCATAAACATTTGATATTTATGAAAAACTAGCAGAATAGCAGAAGTCATGCATGACTAACATAAAACCTGAAGAAAAAAAGTACAGTTGTGCACACTTGCCATAAATGTAGATGTTCGAGTGTATTCACTGTTGCAGTCATCACACTTGGATTATCTGCTTGCAGGTAGCACTCAGTCGGCCTGAATACCAGAGACTTAGTATTTCTGCGTCGGATGTTGTCACTCCAGGATTGACGTCAGGTCATCAGGGGTATAAAAACTGGCAGCCAACACCATTACATTAGTTTTTCTTGTCCCAAATGTCAGGAGCCCCCCAATAGTGAGCCAGGTTATGGTGGGGAAAATACCACCAGTAAAAAGTAAATATCAATACCAGTACCCCAGAAGGGGTTAGTAATAGCCATAGATAGGAGAGAGAGAGAGAGACAACCAGGGGGCTGGAGGGAGGGAAACCAGGACTGCAACAGTGAATACACGCAAACATCTACATTTATGGTAAATGTACACAACTGTACTATGCTCTTCGTGTTTCACTGTTGCAGTCATCACACTTGGGTGGATTCCCAAAGCTGAAGAAGGGTGGAGACAGTCAAGAAGAGTTAGGGATAGCTAGTATGGCTTGCAAGACTGTTGTAGCAAATCCTGCCCTGGATTTGGAAAAGATAGGCAGGTGGTAATGCTTGGTGAAGGTGTGTACAGAACTCCAGGTAGCAGCCTCCAGGATGTCTCTGGTAGGGACTCCCCTGAGAAAGGCTGTAGAGGTAGATGTTGCCCTAGTGGAATGTGTTCTGAACGCCGGAGGGGTTGGTTTCCCAAGGTGCTTGTAGCAGAAATGGATGCAGTGTGCTATCCATTTGGAAATAGTTTGTTTTGAAATGGCCTTGCCCTCTGCCCCTGTTGCAAAGCTGACTAGTAGCTGGTCAGATTTTCTGAAGGGCGTAGTCCTATCAAGGTAGAATCGGAGCTGTCTGTGCACATGTAAGGAGTGCAGGATCCTTTCTTCTTTATTTTGATGAATAGGGTAGAAGGTTGGCAAATGGATGGATTGATTGAGAGCCACACTGGGCACCACTTTATACATAAAGAAAGGGTTAGTCCTGAGGGAAACCATGTCGGCATGGAAAATAATGAAGGGTTCCACAGCCATCAGTGCTTGTAGCTCACTCTTCTGGCTGAAGTGATGGCTAGAAGCAAGGCTGTTTTCCAAAAGAGGAATTTTAACTCTGCTGATACAACAGGTTCAAAGGGGGGGGGGGGGCATGAGCTTTTCCAGTACAAAGTTAAGGTCCCAAGCAGGGGCAGGTGCTCTCCTTGGTGGCCTTAAGTTGTTTGCCCCTCTCAGGAATTGCTTAATAGGGTGCGAGAAGAGAGGTGGCTCAGTGTTGTAATGAGCAGAAATGGCTGAGGCATGTATCTTAATGGAGGAGAAGAACAGGCCTTTGTGGAGTAGATCTGCTAAGTAATCCAGGATAAGAGGCAGAGAGGGCAGTGTTGTGTCCTCTCCTTTACATTGAATCCATGAGCAGAACTTTTCCCACTTATCAGCATAGAATTTTCTTGTACTGGGTCTTCTGGCTTCAAGAATGATGTCTAGCACCTGTTTGCTTAAGGTCGTTGGGGGAGAATTCAAGGAATAAGTCAGGCTGCAAGATTTAGGGTTTGCAGTTGTGGATGCAGAATCTGTCCCTCCTGCTGAGAGAGGAGGGTTGGATTCTGGTGTAGGTGCCAGGGTGGCACCGATGTCAGGCTGAGCAGGAGTGGGTACCAGTGCTGGCATGGCCAGTCTGAGGCAATTAGAATTGTCCTGTTTTATCTTGCGTAATACTCTTGAAAGGAGGGACAGTGGGGGAAAGACATAGATTGAGAGATTTACCCACTGAAAATATAGGGCATCCACTTTCCAGGCCCTGCTTTGAGGATTCCTGGTGCAGAAATTGCTGAGCTGGTGGTTGTAGGGGGAGGCAAAGAGATCCACCTCTGGGGTCCCCATTTCTGGATCAGACGGTTGAAGGTGCTGTGCTGCAATTGCCCCTCATGTGGGTCTAGAAGGTTTCTGCTTAAGTCGTCTGCCAGTAAGTTTTGTTTGCGTGGCAAGAATTGAGCTTGCAAATGGACTTGAATGTCCAAGGCCGTGTTCCACAGGGTCATGGCTAGCCTGCAGAGTGGGTAGGAATGGGTTCCCCCCTGCTTGTTGATGTACCACATAACTGTGGTGTTGTCTGTTTTTATTAACAGTTGTCCTGGAAAGATTTGGGATCTGAAAACTGTCAGGGCATTCTGTACAGTTAGCATCTCTTTTTGGTTGATGTGCAGATGAATTTGACTTGGGCTCCAGTGGCCCTGAATACATGTTCCATCCATGTGTGCCCCCCAGGCATAGTCTGATGCATCTGTGGTTAGAGTCTGGGCGGCTTGGGGTTGAGTAAATGGCAGTCCCTTGTTGTGGTTGCATGCTTCTGCCCACCAGAGGAACTCGGTCCTTAGACAGGATATGATAGGAATGACTGTTTCCAGGTCCTGAGAATGTTGGCACCAAAGACTTTTTAAGTACCACTGGAGTTTCCTCATATGCAGTCTTGCATATGGAATCAGCAGTATACATGAGGCCATGAACCCTAGGGCTTGCAGTATTTTTCTTGCAGATACCTGGGTTCTGGTGGCCATTTGTTTGAAGTAGTCTGTCAGATAGACTTGCTTTTCTGAGGTGAGGAATGCCATCTGGGAAGTTGTGTCCAAGCTTGCTCCCAGCAATACAATCTTTTGATTGGGTACCAATTTTGATTTTTTTTCATTGATGGTGTACCCCAAGGAAGTGAGAAGGTTTTTCAGAAATGTCAGGTGCTGCAGCAGCAGCAATTCTTGACTGTCTGTCTGAATCCGGCAGTTGTCCAAGTACGGGTAAATTTGGATATTTCTCTGCTTGCAGTATGCAATGGCTGGAGCCAGGCATTTTGTGAATACTCTGGGCGCAGTAGATAAGCCAAAGGGAAGTGCAGAGAACTGATAATGCATAGACACTGCCCTGAAATGTAGATACTTCCTGCATGATTCCCTTATGGGGATATGCAGATATGCTTCTTTTATGCCCGGGGTGACTAACCAGGCATCCTTGGCTAGCATAGGCAGAAGCTGTTGCAGGGTAAGCATTTTGAATTTTGGTACCACCAGGAAGGTGTTGAGAATGGAAAGATCCAGGATTGGGTGCCAAGAGCCCTCTTTCCTGGGTACCAGGAAGAGTCTGGAGTAGAATCCTTGACCCCTCTGTTCTACTGGAACTGGCTGAATAGCTCTGATATTGAGCAGGGAAAGTACTTGGTTTTGAGCCTTTGCCCACTGGTTTGGAGGAAGGGCTGGAAACCCGCTTGGGGTTGGCAGTGAATGGAAATAAAATTTGTACTCCCTCGGATACAATGTTGAGGACCCTTCGGTCCTGGATGATGGGCATCCATTTTTTCATGAAGGGCAACTTTTCCTCCTAAGGGCACAAGCAATTGGGCAGGGGTGGGCAGTGGAGTAAATAAGTCATTGTGAGCTTTTCCGTAAGGAGGTGGCTTACCACTCCCTGCTTTAGGAGTGGGGACACTCCATTGCTTAGATCTCTGCATACCCTGCGATTGAAGTCTGGGTGGTCTGTTTCCCCTGGGTCTGGTTTGAGAAGGCCTGGAGGGGGCTGGAAAGGACCAGTGTTTGGAAGGGCAATTCCTACTGATTGCTCTTGTAAAAAATCTTTAACAATCTGCATAGACTTAGCTTTTTCTTCCATCTTTTTAAGAACCTCTTCTGCTTTGGTGCCTAACAAACAGCCCTTATTCAAAGGAGCGTCTATTAACTTTGATTTGATATGGTCTGGCAAGATCTGCTCCTTTAGCCAAACATGTCTTCTCAGTACAGAGCCAGTGACAGCTTCCCAGCAAAGCCACACTGCAAAGTATGCCTGCTGACTTGGCTTGCAGAGTGCATAAGCTCCTGCAATTCTTTATTTTCTGCACAGTCTGAAAAGGTTGCCACTTTTTGTTTAATAAGTTCCATAATATGTTGCTGGTACTTCAGCGTGTGAAACTGACAATTCAATGTCTTAATAGCAAGAGTTGCAGAGGTATATACCTTCTTACCCCATCTGTCCAAAGCTCTGGAATCCCTGTCCGAAGGGGTGGGGTGGATTCTTGGCTGTAGTAGCCTTGATACTTTTACGCCCCTGGGAAATCATCTCTGGGTCAGCAATAGGATTCTTGAAATGAAATTTGTGAGTGTCAGGTACTCCGTAGTACCTGTCTGGTTTCCTAGGGGCAGGAGGTAAAGTGTCAGGAGTAAGACTGGATTCCATAAAAACATCATCCACAACATCCAGGACAAGGGGGTATTGCTAAGGGCCTGTGTTGAGGCAGCTCTAGAAATTCTCTGAGTCTCTTTTTGGACTGAGGATAGTCTTGGCATTCCCAGTGGAAATGCTGTCGTAAGGTATTCAAGGTTTCACCAAAAGAAAAATCCTCTGGAGGGAAGGCAGAGGGAATGGGTTCCTCTGCATCTGAATTCTCATAAGCAGATAAGGGCATTTCTTCATAATCAGAAATTTCAGAGTCATCGGACTCCTGGTCTGTAGAAGCTGAAGGGGACTAGACTCTCTGTCTCTTAGCAGAGGAAGGCTGACTTCCTCTAATCAGCGTAATAAGGTCTTCAGCCATTCTAAGCATTTGTTTTTGTGGCATGGGAGCAGGTGCCTGTGCTTTGGTCATCGGTTTTCTAGGCATAGTGCATACTCTGGGCCTAAGAAACTTGGTAGTTTTGGTTAAAAAAGAAGTCGTCGGTTTGAGTCGAACATTGGTTGAGAGAATAACTGCCTCAGAAGCCAGTGCCTGCTCAGCGGCTCCGAACCCATTGAAGGTAGAGACATCCGCAGGTTCCATAGTCTATGATGAGTCTCGCAGCATACCGGACTCCGAATGAGTCTCAGTAGAGGTCTGCAAATCCATTGAAGCAGGTATCAGGGGCTGCAAAAGCACCTCACTGAGTACTGGCGGACTGGCGACTAGCTTAATGGAAGCATCGTCAGCAGTTTTAGACCTATGCGGTCTGTCTCTGTCTTTATCTTTATGTTTTTTCAGAATATTGGTAGTCGGATGGCTTACCAAAGCCATTTCAGTCTATGGAGATTGAGAGCGAAAGAATTTCGCGACAAAGAGAGCCTGACGACGTATGGTTCGGGTGTTAAATAAGGCACAAAACCGACAGCGAGGGACGTCGTGGTCTGGGCCTAAACAGGTGACGAAGTAAGAATGAAAATCTCTGTGAGGTATTTGCTTTCCACGGGCAAGACAATTGTTAACTTTTTCTGACGTAGGTTAGAGCAAGAAAAAAGGATCCCCAATGGGGTACTTAGCTTTAGAAGACTTCAGGATTATTAAATTCGTAAACGAAAATTCAGGTAGCGGCCGACCGGCACTTGCGAACTGCTGCTGCTTTGGGCTCCTCAGCAAGAAAGACTGATGTAATGGGATCGGCTGCCTGTTTTTATACCCCTGGTGACCTGACGTCAATCCTGGAGAGACAGCATCCGACGCAGAAATACTAAGTCTCTGGTATTCAGACCGACTGAGGGCTACCTGTAGGCAGATAACCCAAGTGTGATGACTGCAACAGTGAAACACGAAGAACTTCATTTGCTCCATGAATAAAATTGTGACAAATTTCTGAGGTCATGCATTCTGTGTATCACTTGTTTGAAATTTTAGGACTGTGAAATTTCTTCACTACCCCTTTGGTGTAGCTGTTCTGAATATATCCTCTTCTTTGTAAAACATAAATCGGAATGAGTCATTTTGCCACAATTCTGTCACTGCTGAAATCTGACTGGGGCAGGGAAAAGAAAACAAAACCTGAATTAGTTTCTGGGATAACAAACAATCATTGTGGCCTGCTGCTAAAATCCATATATCAAGGTCTTCTCATACTGTTTCTGTTTTACTTAAAATAAAAGACAAACAAAAATGATTTTGGCAACCTGACCTTACTTTGCAAGAAACCCTACTGAACATGGCCAGACAGCATAATACTAAACTTTGAATAGTAAACTGCAAAGAGCTGAATACTGATAGTAAGATTTATGTTTATGAAGTATGGAAATTAAATACTAGATTGCTTAAATGGTAATTTTCTGCAGGGTGATAAGCTAAGCTTTGCAATATGTAGCCTTCCTCTGCCCCATGTACATTGAATTATTCACTTTAAGTTGAGTCACTGCAATATGAGGTACAGATTATTGATTTTATAAATTATAAAACAGTTTGAAAGTATGATAAAAAAAGAAAAATGTGATCTGATGTTGTTAATCTTTATTCATTCATGACTGATGGGTAGTCGGCCGTTATAACAAGCTCGTGCCAGCCAAATAACTCTCGAGCTAAGCTTACCTATAGTGCCCTTCTCTCTATCACCTCAGATCTCTTTTGCCGCGTAGAGTATCAAGACGCGTCAGGCCAGCTCTCAAGCTAAGTGGTTTAAATTTTATATTTCAACTTTAATAATAATATTTCTCTACCTTTAAGATTCCCCCTTTAATAGTAGTTGTTGATAGTTTGCTTACTCTTCCTTTCTGTTTGAGTGATTCTTTCCTGCTTCCTTATGAAAATGTTAGTATTTCTTCATACCATTGGTGGTACAGGCCTCCCCTACCTCTGTGGTAATCTTTAATACCCTTGCTGGTATCCCCCTCTCTTTTTCCTTCCCTTTACCTGTTGGGTACTCTTTATTACCATTGTTGGTAACCAAAAAAAAAAAAAAAAATCAGTCTCTCCTTTCTTGACTCTGTGTGTGGGTGTGCCTCTGCTTCATCTACTGTTGTTTTCACAGGGCCTTTCCCTCATTACTGTTGTGATTTGCTACTTGAATTGTAGATCGTTTGTCATAATGGCTGATAAAACGGGGACAAAAGGCTTTAAACAGTGTGATCTGTGGCTGGAAAATGCCAAATTCTGATGGACATTTGTCCTGCTTTTATTGGCTTGGTGTTTTGTACGTGAAAGTTCAACACCCATGCGACCTAAGGGCTTTAGTGCACACACTTTGACTGAGAGAAAGAACAAACTGATACCAAAAGGTCTCTTAAAAACACCTTTCTAGGAGGCTTTATCTGAGGCAGAGGGCTCAACCCCTCCTAAAAAGAACATAAGAAGAGGAGTCAGTCTGTACCTTCCTCTCCTCGTACCAGTGAGCCTAAATCTGTTAAGTCTCCCATGGAACCAAAACATCCAAAACTGACTTCTGCAGTCTCGGCACCAGAGCCTCGAACGCCTTCTACAGTGCCGTCCTCTGTTACGGAACCGGCCATGACTTCAACATCTACGGTACCAACCACTTCTATGGTACCAATGCCCCTCTTGGCACCAAAAATAGTCTCTCCAATTCAGGTCACTACTCCCCTCCAGCGCAACCTACTGGTCCTTTGACCACGATGCCGAAGAGCGAAATCTTTCCTTGGACCTGATATTCCCCATCAGTAGATCCCTTTTTTGGACAACAGTTGAGCCCATTTCTTGAATGGCCTGATTCTCCATCAGTGATGTCAACCTGCTCCTCCAGGAGCCTTTCAAAACTCGACATAGTGAGACTCATGGATCAGCTGCTGGCGGCCAGAGGAATTCCAACACCTTCTAAATCCTCCCTTCCACCCAGAGCTGAGGAATTTTCTCCACAGACTTCAACATATATTCCTCCTTTGACCTCATCACAGGTATTGGAGCCCTCGATGCCAGCACCTATCCCAGTTTCAGCTTTTTTGGTTCCATTGGTAGATCTTACCATGGCTCCAGAGCCTACCCTATGGTCCTTGGCTCAATCAGAGCTGACCCATCCTCGGAATTGTGACTGGTCTGATGGCACCATGACCCCTAGTACAGCGCCTATTTTTTCTACGTCTACTATGGTTCAAGTTGTTTTGATGGCACTGAGTCCTCTCCTGGCTCCTCCCCTGGGAGTGGGATTGTTGGAGCAGGGTGTGACCCCAATCCCGTGGTTGTCTTTCTTGGTTCTAGGCTCCCATCCCTCTTCGGGTGGGCCTTCTTTCCAGGCGATGGAGAGGGCACTTGCCTCAGCAGGCTCACAGCTGGTTCCTTCGGTGCTGGAATGCCCCATATACATGTCCTCTGAACTGCAGCTGACACAGTCCACTACTCTGGGACATTGAGCAAGAGAAACTCAAGATACCCTACCAAAGGGCACCCTGTCTTTGAAGTCCTCTTCAGATGTCCCCACTGAGGAAGCACCCCGTAAGAGATATCATGAAAGAGAAAGCATGTGGATTAACCCTGAAGGATCCCTTACTGAAGATACAGACTATAATGAGGGGGATGGGTCCCCATGGTCACCCCCTGAGGATGTCTCCTTTGGGGACATACTAGAAATCTTAAAGCAGTGGGGAGACTGGAAGCCCTCCAACCCTTCCTCTGAGGAGTCTGTATTCTTGCAGGCTTTTTGTGCTCGACCCTCTACTTCCTGGGTGACTCTGCCTGCAGATAATCTAGTTCAGCTCATCATGCAGCATGCCTGGAAGAGTCCTGACACCGTTGAGCCTATCCCCTGGAGACCAGTCAGAATTCTCTCCCCTCCAGAGGATCACCCCATTGGTTCAAAGGCTTAGCAGTAGACACTATGGTGGTGGCAGCGGCCACTAGGCAAGAACTCGCTGAGTAGAGTCTTACTGTCCATCCTCCAAACAGGGAGCCTCGAACGATGGACAGATTAGGGAAGCGGGTGTATGCTTTGTGGACCTTTGCCATTCAGTCCTTGAATTACTTGGCACATTTTACCTGTCTCCAGAGAGACCTGATCACAGAACTCTCAAGAACTCTAGCAGGAGCAGTATCTGATGAGGTACATGACAAAGTTGCCTCACAGCTTGCCACCCTGGAATCCATATCTAATTCGTCCATGCAGTTGATTTATCATACTACTGAAGGGGTGCTAGAGCAGTGGATGCAGGCATTGTCATGAGATGTCACACCTGGATGCGCCTGTGTAATTTTGCGGACCCTTTTAAGTCTTCTTTTGTCAATGCTGCTGTTGACGCTTCCTCTCTTTATGGCCCAAAGGTAAAAGACACATTAGCCAGGTGTGAAAAGGACGGTAAGACCCTGTCTGCCATGGGTGTGCATTTTTCCACTCCCCAACGATCCTACTGTAGGAAGCAGAGGAGTGGAAAGATGTGGTACAGGAAAGCCCAGGTTCCTTTTCGCAACACACGTGGTGAGTTTTCCCCCTGGGGCAGAGGGGGGAACTCATCAGGAAGACGCCCCACCCAAGGCAAAGGGAGTCCGCATAATCAGGGATCAAGAGAATCTTTCTCTGGACAGCCCTATCAGCGTTTCTGAAGAGCAGCCCGATTGCTTACCTCTAGAAGCAGTCGGGTGACGATTTTCTCTGCACACCTTGCCTAGCAATCCATAACGACAGATTCCTGGATGCAGACGATAATTACCAGAGGTTATCACATCCCTTTTGATTCTTTTCTGAAGCCACAAAGGCACATTCCCAGCATCCCACCCAGTCAACAGGGTGCAGCAGCTCAGGAAATACAGAAGCTGCTTCTAAAAAGAGTCATCCAAACAATCCCACCAGACCAGATAGAATCCGGATTTTACTCAAGATTCTTTTTAGTGCCAAAAAAGACAGGGGACTGGAGGCCAATTTTGGAGCTCAGCATCCTAAACAAGTTTGTCAGGCACAAAATTCTGGATGGTCATGGTTCAGTCTATCCTTCCTTTCCTGGAGAAAATGATTGGATGTGCTCTATAGATCTCCAGGATGTGTATTATCAGACAAAAATGGACAAACACTCCAGGAGATTCCTCCGCTTCCGGCTGGAAACCAATCACTACCCATTCTGACCACTGCCCTTTCATCTCTCTACAGCCCCCAGAGTGTTCACCAAATGCATGAAAGTGGTAACAGCTCACTTGAGACTGCAGGGATTGCGGGTGTTTCTGTATTTAGATGATTGGCTCCTTACCCGCCCCTACCAAGTGTCTGCTGCTTATAGTCTTACTTTACACCCAAAAGCTAGCAAGATCCTTAGGGATCTCAGTAAACGAAGAAAAGTCCAAATTGACTCCTACTCAAAATCTGGAATTCATAGGAGCAACTTTCGACACTCAGTCTTGCCTAGTTGCCCTCCTGCTTCACAGGCTCCAAAGACTAAGGTCTCAACTCCAGGTAATACTCTCTCATGACAAGGTTTCAGCTCATTCAGTCCTTCAACTAGTAGGATCAATGGCAGCATCGATTACTATAGTTCCCCTAGCAAGACTACACATGAGACTCCTACAATGGCGTCTAGCATGACAGTGGTCCCCTTTAACTCATCCTATGTCCTTTCCGATCCGCATAACAAATCGATGCATACAAGACTTAATTTGGTGGATGAAGCTAGAAAAAAGACCTATGGAGTCATCCCTTCTCACCCTGTCAGCCCAAGGCCATAGTGACCATGGATGCTTCCCTGATGGGGTGGGGGCATTTCCAGGGAAAGTCAGTCCAATGCACTTGGTCCCCCATGGAGGTCAATCTGCATATCAATGTTCTAGAACTGAGGGCAGTACTTCTAGCATTGCATGCTTTCCAATCTGCCCTCCTGTCAGGGACAACTGCTATCCAGTCGGACAACATGTCCATAGTCTTGTATATCAGCAAACAGGGGGGAACAAAATCCTACCCGTTGTGTCGAGAAGCCATGAGAGTTTGGCAATGGGCAAAATCTTCCAGCTGCTTTCTGATAGCAATGCACATTTCCAGGGATTACAATGTGATTGCAGACAAGCTGAGCAGATGCATTCTCCTGCCTCATGAGTGGTCCCTCAACCCTGTCATAGCGGCGAAGATCTTCAGTCATTGGGGCCAGCTTTGCTGTGATCTATTCACATCCCCCGTAAACCAAAAATGCAGCAGCTACTTTGCCGTAATCCCCCCCCCCAGGGGAGTCCCTGAGGGACACTGTAGTACCCGATTGGCCCATGGGATTTCTTTATGCTTTTCCTCCTCTTCCTTTGATCTTGCAATTCCTAAAGAAAGCTCTTCAGTTGAGAAGCAGAGTAATCCTCATTGCTCCCTATTGGCCTCGACAACTTTGGTTCCCCTTCCTTTGGCCTCATCTAGTCCATCGACCGTAGATTCTGGATCCATCTCCGGAATTGCTGTCGCACACACAAGGGTTGATCCATCCAAACATATCGAGTCTCAAGCTGACAGCTTGGTTCCTCCACTTCCAGTAATTACCAGGCAGAATAATCTATCCTCCCCTGTACTAAACATTCTTCTGGCTTCCCACAAACCTTCCACCAGGACAGACCCCTTTTTGGCTTCAGTGAGTTCTGTACTGGACTATTTATCAAATTTCCTCCATTCAGGAGCAGCAGCTTCTACTATTCAAGTACATCTGGTGGCTATCTCAAACATCCACAATGGCTTCCAGGATTCCTCTTTGATATCTCACTCTCTCTGTAAGACCTTTTTGAAAGGTGTCACACATATTAGACCACCCTTCATAGAACCAATTGAACCTTGGAATTTGACACTAGTCCTACAATCCTTGACTCGTCCTCACTTTGAGCCAGCTGCCACTTGCAATATGAAATTTGTATCCTGGAAAACTCTATTCTTGGTAGCAATTGCCTCAGCAAGGCAAATACCTGAACTATAAGCTTTGTGCATTAAATGCCCTGACATGGTTTTCCATAAAGACATAGTATCACTCTGGACTAATCCCTCCTTCTTACACAAAGTTATTTCTGATTTGACTATTATTTAAACAATTGACCTGTCAGTCTTCTTCCCCAATTTTTCTAATAAAGGAGAATATTGTCTGCACTTGCTGGATGTGCACAGACTATTACGTTTCTACTTCGTACGTCACTATGAAAATCTGACCTATTGTTCATATCCTTCTGAGGACCAACATTGGGAAAACCTGTTTCTAAAGTAACCTTAGCTAAATGGCTAAGAGATTGTATTTCCTTTGTTGACCAACAAAACAAAGTCCTTCTACCAACTAAGGTCAAAGTGCATACAACCAGATCCGTTGTGACATCTGTTGCCTTCCATGGATTACATTTGTGCAGCAGCAACATCGGCTACTCCTCATACATTTATCACTCATTACAAATCGGACTTGGTCTCCAGGGGGAGAGCATCCTTTGGCTCAATGGTGCTCAGTAATATCCTTCCATAGGGCCTCCCAGGACATAAAGTTGCTAGGGACTCTGTCGCATCAGTCATGAATGAATGAAGATTAACAACATTAGATAAAGAAGTTATGTTCTTACCATAACGTTCCATCTGTGTTGTTGATCTTCATTCATTCATGACATCCCACCCTCCTAACCCCACCAAAAGACTCCTAGAGGTTTGGATCTGGTCTTAGCTTCATAATAGGGAATTTGCTCAGACAAAGCCTCCACTTTCTTTCTTATGGGCAAACTCAATCTGAGGTGATAGAGAGAAGGGCAGTATGGGTAAGCTTGGCTCTAGAGTTTTTTTGGCTGGTGCAAGCTTGTTATAACGGCCGACTCGGTTCTGAAGATGGAACTGGTACCTATCAGTCATGTATGAATGAAGATTAACAACACAGATGGAATGTTATGGTAAGAACATAACTTCTTTTTTTTTGCAGGGGAAAGCCCATCCTGTATCAACCATACAGGGAACTTGACCTTTCACACCCCTTTATTTTATATATATTACAGACAAATTAGTACAGTGCATTCATACTCAGTATACACCTGTAATTCAAAGTGACGTCACAATTCCAAAAGGCAAATGCTGGTTAAAGGTGCATGGCATACCAAAGCGGGAAACATATGATCTGATGTTGTTAATCTTCTTTCCATTCATCACTGATGGGGTGGTTGGCCTTTTTACCAAGCTCGAGGCAGCCAAAAAAACTCTCAAGCTAAGTCTGTACCCAGAATGCCCTTCTCCCTGTTACCTCAGATCTCATTTGCCACGTAGCCGTAAAGCCGCATTTCAGCCGAGCTCTCAGCTAAGTGGAACTTTTTTGATATTTGTGTGAAAATCTTTGGATATCTTCAAATTTTATTAAGCAATTAGTATTTCCAGTATATTTCTTCTGTTTAACCTTTTTTTTCCACTCTACCCGTTGTTACTGTTGGTAAACTTTCAAGTACCATTGTTGATATGGCCTTTCCTCCCTTACCCTTGTGGTATTTCTTAATACTATAGTTGGTATTTCTCCCCTTTATAAACTATTAGCTTAATCTTTTATTCAGGTGTTTCCCTTCGTTTCTCTACATATCAGTGTATTGTTATTGTTGTGACCTTTTCAAAGGAGTTAACTTTATCCTAATTAGATTATAAAGTTGGCTGTGGTGTTTTTTTCTATCAAGATGTCTGATAAGACGGGTGCAACAGGTTTTAAGCATTGTACTTCATGTAAGGTCAAGTTACCAGATAGTGATTCTCATGATGACTGTGTATACTGTTTGGGTATGTCCCACCTTTCTGTGCAGCCTCCGTGTGACATTTGTCAGAGTTTCAGTCAACACACTCTTAATGAGCGCAAAAATAAGCTCATTTTGAAAGGGTTACTCAAGTCTCCCTTCTCAGAGTTCATTTCTATGATGGAGGTCTCAACCTCTCTTACTAAGGACAAAAAGAGATCCCATTCTGTTCCTTCTTCACCATCAGGTGATCAGAGCAAGCCTGGGAAATCAAAGGTCCCAAAGTTATCTTCAGAGCATAAATCTGCCTCTACGGCTCTGTCTTCCTCAGCTCCAACCATCTTGAAGCCTTCAATACCGGCGCCTGTTTCGGCACTGGTCCTGCCTCCGGCACCGATCATAGACCTTACTTCACATATTTTGACTTCAGCACCTGTGACCACTTTGGCTCAGGGGATACCTTTGACTAATCCATTGGCTTCCATTTGAAACCAACCTTTTCAGCTCAGAGTGTCACTTTGGCACCGAGCGTTCTACCGACCTCACTGGATTTGACCCATTTACTTCCGGTCTCAAATCTAGAGACTTTGGTGCTGGCAGACCTTGCACCATGGACCCAATGTTCCCCTTCCGTTGATCCATTTCTGGGCCAAGCATATAGCACCTTCATCGAACGTCCTGACTCCCCGTCAGGAGTATCCACTAGATCCACCAGGAGCCTGTCGGAACACGATGTGGTGCATCTTTTAGACCAGCAGTTGTTAGCCAGGGGGATCCCCTCTCTTTCTAAGAACCATCCACCTGCAGGACTTGGGTTGCCTTATCCGCAGACTCCATCTTACACTCCTCCTTCAACCATCTCGGTTCGAAGCCTTTTACTCCAGCATCCTTCTTGGAACCCATCACCTCGGTGCCTACAGTGCATCTGACTCCTGCTCCAAGTGTGTCCCTTTGGTCTTCTGTTCCCACTGAACCAGTCCTTCCTCAGTCTGGGGATTGGGGACGGGTGTGTCGGCCCAGAGTACATAGCCGCCTCCCTCCTCGGTTCCATCTTTGGTGTCGATAGCCACATCCGCACCGATCCTGCTTCAGGCTCCATTCATGGGGGTGGGTTCGTTGGAGCGGGGTGTGACCTTGATCCCAAGGTTGGCTTTCTCAGTTCCGGGCTCCCATCCCTCTTTGGGTGGACCTGCCTTCCACGTGATGGAGATGGCTCTTGCTTCTGGCACTCCTTTGATGTCAGAACCCCAGCTTTCTCCCCCAGAGCTACAGCTGTCACAGACCACCCCCCCTGGAGACCAGGCAGAGAATCTGCAGGACAACCCTGTCCAGGGTCCCTGCTCTTCTGAGTCCTCCTCAGAGACCCCCACTGAGCCCCCTTGAAAGAAGGTGAGCAAGAGGAAGCACATGGACTCACCCAAGGAGTCCTTAATAAAAGACACAGATTACGATGATGTTGAAGGGTCCCCATGGTCACCTCCTGATGATAGCTCCTTCAGAGACAACCTGGAAATGTTGAAGCAGAGAGGTAACCGGAAGCCCTGCAGCCCTTCATCTGAGGAGTCCGTGTTCCTGCAGGCTTTTTGTGCCCGGCCTTCTACCTCTTGGGTGACCCCACCTGCTGATGAGCTCATCCAGCTTATCGTGCAGTGAGCTTTTAGAACCCTGATTCCATATTGAGGCGATCCCTCGGACACCACACAAAATTCTTTCCCCTCCCGACGAGAACCCGCATTGGTCCAAAGGGTTACCAGTTGATGCTATGGTGGTGGTGGTGGTGGTGGCGGCCACAAAAAAGGACTTGGCTGAGGAAAGTCCCACTTCCCACCCACTCAACAGGGAGTACCAGGCAGTGGACAGACTGGGGAAGTGTGTTTTTGCATCAGGGACCTTTGCTATATGACCCAGAATTATTTGGCACATTTTACGAGGCTCCAGAGGGACTTGATCTCTGAAGTCTCTGGGACCCTCGCAGGACAATTGTCTGATGAGGTTAGGGACAAAGTGGCCTTGCAGCTTGCAACACTGGAATCAATATCCAACTCGTCCATGAGGTTACTGTCACATGCGACCGAAGGGGCGGCTAAAGCAGCGGGTTCGGGCATTGTTAAGAGGCGTCATGCCTGGATGCGCATTTGTGACTTCACGGACCCCTTCAAGTCTTCCTTTCTGAATGCTGCCATCGAAGCTTCATCCCTTTTTGGCTCCAAAGTGAAGGACACGCTAGCCACGTGCGAGCAAGATGGAAAGACCCTGTCTGCCATAGGCCTACGATTTTCCAACCCTCAATGTACCTTCTCCAGGAATCAGAGGAGTGGAAAAATGTGGCATAAGAAATCTTGGGGTCCTTTTTATGCCACACATGATGATGATATCCCCAGAAGCAGGGGGGTAACAATTCCAGAAGATGTCCCTATAGAGGCAGAAGGAGTCCTCGTAACCAAGGCTCCAGGGACTTTTTGTCTGGACAGCCTTATCAGCGCTCCTGAGGTGCAGCCTGATTGCTTACCTCTGGAAGCAGTCAGGGGTCGTTTCTCTCTGCACCAAGCTGCCTGGCAATCTATCACCACCAATCATTGGGTGCAGAGTATCATCACCAGAAGTTACACAATTCCCCTTTCTTGTCAGCCAAACTTTCCAAGAAAACTTCCTGATGTTCCACCCAGTCAAAGGGAAGAAGCAGCTTCAGAGATTATAAAGCTGTCTCAAAAAAGAGTCATCCAACCAGTCCCACCAGACCAGCATGGATCCGGATTTTACTTGAGATTCTTTTTGGTGCCAAAAAAGACAGGGGACTGGAGACCCATTTTTGATCTTAGTGGCTTAAACAAGTCTGTTGCCCAAACCAAATTCCGGATGGTCACTGTTCAGTCCATTCTCCCCTTTTTAAGGGAAGACGATTGGATGTGCTCGATAGATCTCTGGGATGTGTATTACCACATCAAGATGGACAAATGCTCCAGGAGTCTGCTTTGCTTCTGGCTACGGGCCAGTCATTATCAATTTTGAGCCCTGCCATTCAGTCTCTCTACAGCCCCCAGAGTGTTCATGAAATGCATGGCAGTGGTTACAGCTCATTTGAGACTACAAGGATTCCGGGTGTTTCTATATTTGGACGACTTGTTCCTCACCGCCCCCACCAAGCATCTTCTGGTAACAGCCCTGCATTATACTCTCTCTCTGGCAAAATTGTTGGGAATAATGATACATTGGGAGAAATCAAATCTCACTCCTACTCAGCAAATAGAATTAATTGGAGCAGTGTTCAACACCCAATCCTGTCTAGTATCACTCCCAAATCACAGACTCCACTGATTGAGGCTCCAACTCATAGGTTCATAGATTAGTACTAAGCTAACTGCCCTTGTGAGCCATTTTAAGCCTAGCCTGTTATCCCTTGTGAGATTCAAACCCTGCACCTTGTGTTTGTAAGGCAAACACCTTAACCATTAGGCCATCCTCCCTGTATCCTCCAAGTGATACTCTGTCAAATAAAAGTTTCAGCAAGAAAAGTTCTTCAAGCCCTAGGTTCTGTGGCAGCTTCAATTCCAATAGTGCCTCTAGCAAAGCTGCATATGTGAATCCTGCAATGGCTCCTTCTTTATCAGTGGTTCCCAAACTATCATCCCCTCTGTTATCAGATTTGAATAACCAACTCCTGCAAACAGGACCTTCTTTGGTGGATGAAGCCAGACGTAGAACTTTGGAGTCGCCCATTTCAATCCCCTCAGCCCAGAGCCATTGTGACCACGGATGCTTCCCTGATTGGGGGGGGGGGGGGGGGCATTTCCAGGGAAAGACTGTCCAAGGCACATGGTCCATTTCAGAGGCCCACCTGCACATCAGTGTTCTGGAACTAAGAGCTGTGCTGTTAGCATTGCAGGCCTTTCATTGACCTCTCCCTTCTGGGACAATTGCAATTCAGTCAGACAATATGTCAGTGGTCTGGTATATCCACAAGCAAGAAGGAACCAAGTCCTACCCCCTGTGTCGAGAAACCATGAGAATTTGGCAATGGGCGATAGCTTCCAACCGCTTTCTGATAGCAATGCATATCCCAGGAAGCTCCAACGTTATTGCGGACAAACTGAGCAGATGCATCCTCCTGCCTCACGAGTGATCCCTCAATCTCAAGGTGGCGACAGAAGTTTTCAGCCACTGGGGCCAACCTTGCTCTGACCTTTTCACCTCCTCATTGAGCAACAAGTGCAGCAGCTATTTCACCCTACTTCCCCCGGAGCGGGAGTCCCTGAGGGATGCTCTAATCCACAATTGGCCCACGGGACTTCTTTATGCTTATCCTCCCATTCCCCTTATTCCACAATTTCTAAAGAAAGCTCTTCGGTTGAAATGCAAGGTGATCTTCATAGCTCTGTTCTGGCCTCAACAAGTTTGGTTCCCCTTCCTTCAGCCTCACCTGGTATGCTTGCCATGGATTCTGGACCCTCTTCCAGATCTGATTACTCACCCCCAAGCATTGAGCCACCCAAATCTGTCCAGTCGCAAGCTGACAGCTTGGTTTCTCCACTTCCATTAGTTGCCAGGCAAGCTAATCTCCCCTCGTCTGTTCAAGACATTATTCTGGCCTCTCATAAACCATCCACCAGGAGACTATATCAGGATAAATAGAAAAGGTTCTCCATCTGGTCCAAGGATAACATGCTAGACATGTATTCGGCTCCAGTAACTGAGGTACTTCAATACTTGGCTAAGTTTTTTGATAATGGGGCCTCTGCCTCTTCTGTATGGGTACACCTGGCAGCAATTTCTAATTTCCACAATGGTATAGATGGCATCCCTCTTATTTTGTTACATCTATGCAAGGCCGTTCTTAAGGGGACCTCTCATATCAGGCCTCCTGTCAGACAACCTATGGAACCTCACTTTAGTCCTTCAGTCTTTGACTCAAAAACATTTTGAACCTGCTGCAAAGTCTGACCTAAAGTTTTTGTCTTGGAAATCTTTGTTCTTGGTAGCCATCACGTCTGCCAGAAGGGACTAGGAGCTGCAGGCATTGTGTATCAAGAGGCCCTATCTAGTCTTCCATAAAGACAGAGTATCACTTTGGAAGAATCCATCCTTCCTTCCCAAAGTTGTTTCTGAATTTTCCATAAACCAGACCATTGACCTACCAGGGTTCTTCCCAAATTTTGCCAATAGAGGACAGTTCTGCCTTCACTCATTGGATGTACATAGACAACTGAAATTTTACCTAGACAGGACCAAACCTATCCGTAAATCTGAACAACTTTTTATCTCTTTTTCTGGGCCCAGAATGGGAGATGCTGTTTCCAAAATTACATTATCAAAATGGCTAAGGGACTGCATACATTTCATCTATTCCCCTCAGTAACGAACCTATGCCAAAAGTTAAAGCTCACTCCACTAGATCTATGGCAACATCTGTACCTTTCCATTCCAGGGCTTCCATGGATGACATCTACGCAGCAGCTACATGGGCTAAGCCTCATACCTTTATTAATCATTACAAATTGGGCCTTGTCTCCAGAGGGAGAGCTGCCTTCGACTCAATGGTGCTCAGGAATGTTCTTCCATAAGGTCCAGCCATGGACCACAAGGTAGCTTGGGATTCTATCCCATCAGTGATGAATGGAAAGAAGATTAACATCATCAGATAAAGAAGTTATGTCTTACCATAACATTTCATCTGTGTTGTTCATCTTCTTTCATTTATCACTTCCCACCCTCCTTCCCCCTCCAAAGGCTCTTGGGGGATGCTTTTTGTCTAAGTGGTGCCTTAGGGTATTTGCGCAGAAGTGACCTCAGCTTTACTTCCTTTTCTCTAGCAAACTCGATCTGAGGTAACAGGGAAAAGGGCATTCTGGGTAGAGACTTAGCTCTAGAGTTTTTTTGGCTGGGGTGAGCTTGGTAAAAAGGCTGACTCGGTTCTGAGGCCTCAGAACCGAACCCCATCAGTGATGAATGAAAGAAGATGAACAACACAGATGGAACATTATGGTAAGACATAACTTCTTTTTTTCATTTTATATTGATAATCTATATGCTGCTAATGCACCAGAATGATTCTAAGTGTCCCTTATTATATTTAATTTATTTTCCCCCAAACAGCTATAATAGGGACTACCATACTATTGTGATGTCATTTTTCAGTGTCTGTGCCTTCATCCCATGATGATGTTTAATTCATTATAGTACGACATGTCCTGGACATTGTTTGCATGTTTTCCCCCATTTAGTTAAAGTGACAGTGCTGTGAGTAAATGGTGTTTTAGACAGTTTATGAAAACAGATTCAGTACTTCTTTTTAACTGAATTACTCTGATCTGTTCTTATTCTAAGCTGGTAATGTATTTATTTGTCCACTTACAATTTCTTCACTACAAAAGCTGGGCATTGTAAGTGTTTAAAACTGCAATTGTCATTAAAAAAAATTCCAAAAATATATCTTTCCAGCTAAACTCTTTTCTAGTGGTGAAAGTTGTCAGCTCTGTAGTATACTGCTTTGTTCTTCATGGAAAGATTTCTTTAAAAACTATTTCTTTGGAAAGGGATTTAATTTTAGCTGTTATTAGCACTTTTCTGATCTGAGCAAGCCAGTCTCAAGATGCAACATTGCGTAGGAAAGAGGGAGTGACCATCAGAGAAAACTATAGAATCTCTGCTACCTACCGTGGGTTATACATACTGTGACAAAATCTCTTATGAAACAATATGAGATCTGAAAAGAAATAAAAGGTATAAGAGCTTCATGATCAATGATAGGGAGTCAAATATAGATGATAAAAAATGAAAGGCACTGAATAAATAAATGACATCTAGGTGATAATATACACACACGTGTATATATATATATATATATATATATATATATATATATATATATATATATATATATATATATAGCTCTGGGGTAAGGTTTACTACAGTAGAGGGTGGAGTTTTCCTTTAAAATAATTCTATGCATGTGACTTTTGTCTAATCTACATGTAACTAGCACTTTCTCAGTTGACCTACTGAACATGATCTACATTGGATTTATGAATGGTGAAATGCCTGCATCTGAATGCAAGCACTACAACAAATCTTTCTTGTGCTTAAATTGCAGTGCAAAACTAATTAAGGCACTGCCTTATAAACCAGTACAAATGAATAGTGTTGAAGACTGATGGGTAACATGGGATGGGGGGGTCAATAAATGTATTCACTTAATGTACTTTCATTGACACTGGAGATTATGGGGAGTATCAGACTGAGATCTCTCTGATTAATTATCTTATGTGCCACTAAGGCATTATGTCTAAAGTGTTGACCCTAATGGCTAGTGCTCCCCTTGTAAGGAACTGTGCTTAAAGTGTTAACCCTGGTGGCTAGTGTCCCCCCACGCCCAGACACTATGTGCTGTGAAGACACATTGGTTAAAGTGTTAACCCTGGGGGCTAGTATCCCCTGACCATAAGTGTCATTAAGGCAATATATTACAAAGGTATCTATCCCTGGTTGCTAGTGTTCCTTTTGACTCCATTTTGCAGTATTTGCTCATTAGTTTAGGGGACTGTGCAGGTATGATGGCCCCCAATCTCCATCCCACACATGTTCACACACACACACACACACACACACACACACACACACACACACACACACACACACACACACACACACACACAAAGTACCCCCTCACTAATCGTCCTACATCATCCTGCCAGGTCGACGCACTCTTATACATACACTCACACATGCAGCCACACACATACACAGCCCCTCCCCCAACACTACCTGACTATTAAAATCCCCAGTACTTACCTCTGCTGGCTATGTTCTTGCTAATTTATGCAGCTGAGTGATTCTGTGAATCACTTGACTGCATAAGTGCCTTCTTGCAGGCAGTTCCAAGGAAGTTCATATGACTAATTAGCATATGCCTCTCTCTTCAAATGCCTCTTTAGCATTTAGCACAGTTGCAGAGACTCAGACAGCCCACCATGGTGCATATCTTCATGTTGTAGCACTATGGTAGGGCTGTCTCTGAATCAGAAATGGTTACCATACCTCTCAACGGTACCGAATATCTCGGTATTTCCCATTTTTGGGGGTGAAATAATAGGGTGCCACAAATTCCCGAGTTGCCCCTTCAGATCCCAATTTTTTTTTTGCTGCCTTTGACATGTTTATAGTGTGAATCATTGTTCTTGACTCAGGTGACTGATCATGCCGATCGTTGCATGCAGTTAGCTAAGTGAAGTCCTAATTATTAAAAAAAACCTGGTGAAAACTGCAAGGAAGAGTGCAGTTTCTTCATTTGCTGTTTTTGAATGCAAGAATGAATGCTAGAGTGATAGTTTAAAAAAGAGCAAGAGATGGATTGGAGTCAACAAATAATGATCGTTATTAAAGCTACCCATTTCCTTTGTTTCAGAAAAACAAACGTAGATTCGGTTCTTCTTCTTTCTGCTTTTTTAAGTCAGTACAACTGATATTTAAAAAGTGTCCATGATTTGGGACTTTTGTCATTAATTATTTTTGGCTTTGTTCCTAATCCTGGATATAAGACGTTGAGAGCTATGACCATATCACTGTGGTGGTCGATTTAACTGCAGACTGTGCATGAACAAGTAACCGGACTAAGGAACACAGTTTCTAATATAAAAGAAAAAAATCAGTGCATTTTAAAAATTACACAAAAAAAAAATGAAAAGTGGCCAGTATATATAATGTGTACAAAATGCAGCATCTGATTAGCACAGTTAATTGTAACCCCACCTTCCCTTTATCATTGAGTTTTTTTTTTCCAGTTTTTGACAGAAGAAGAAAGAGGTCTAATTTTTAAGAAATGGCAGAATGATAAACAATGTGTGGTCAGTGGCTCGTGGACTTGTGACCCAGAGATCTGCTGTCCGACATGGCGAAACCTCATAACAGACAGCTTAAATAAACTTCGGAATTCCTTTGGGCAAATGGACCAACTAAGATTCTCTTTATGTTGGATAACAACTTAGAATCAGTTTATTTCATTTCATTTTAACTGGGAGAAACCTGAGCCAAGAAAACATCAGGTTTACTTAATTGGATAAAAAAACTATCATCATCTGTCTCTCAATTAACTCAATATAAATAACTACTTCAGTTCCCCAGGGGAAAGGTTTGAAGGAGCACATGGATAAGTTACAAGTTGAAAAATTAAAGAATCTGCTAATTCAGTTCACCTGGACATTTTGGATAAATGACATCTGGAGCAAATTTTAAGTCTCCTTTCATGACTTGCAGGTATTTGCTAGCAAAGAGTCTGACCTAGAGCAGTATGAGTGCAGACTACCTAAGTTACTATAATGCCCAGCAGGTGCTGGTCAGTGGGTTTAGCTGCCCCCCTGTGATAATCCCAGCAACTTCTTCTCCTATGAATACAGCTACATGTGGTGACTAAGGTAAAGGATTCACTCACTGGCAATCAGGAGGAATGCCTTATGACATAAATGCAGTGCATATCATTTTTCACTGCTTGTCTAATACATAAGCATAGAAATGGAGCAGCATTTGCTCTATATGGCAGATAAGTTGATTTTTGTTTTGACTGGACAAGCTGCGCTCCAGAGTTGGATGCAGTGCTCCATACAGACTGTTATTTAGATTTCATCACACTGTGCAGTGTAACAGGTATCAGATCGGGGGCACTTGAGTTTGTCAAGTCTGGTGTTGTACAAGAAATATGTTAGCTGTCTGTTGACTGGTGATTAGCTTTATTCTGCAACTATTGAGCTTGTGGTGGGAAGCAGCAGAACATTTTTGGTAGGGGTGAAACTGTTAAACTTAGTTCTGTAAGCAACTAAACAGAAAGTTCTTGGCATGAAACTTAACGCGGTTAGATAAACATAGCTCTTTAGCTTAACAAAACTAAATTGTTTCTATTTCTATACTTTATTGTTTTTAGTATTGCCTCTCTAAGATTACACCAGTATACATGAACAGTTCGTGTTTTACTAACCTTCAAATTGTGTGTGTGTGCGTGTGTGTGTGTGTGTGTGTGTGTGTGTGTGTGTGTGTGTGTGTGTGTGTGTGTGTGTGTGTGTGTGTTTGTATGCCAACATCTTAGTGCAAGAAAACTCGACAAAGTCTAAAATAGTGGCGGTACAAAGGGCAAAAAAAATGGGAGAGTTTAAATATTTGTCTTACGAACTTAGAAAGTTGATAGAATTATATGATTTGTATTAGCATGCATTTTCTGAAGGATATGAAATCTCAAATTCAAATGTATGTCATTATTTAGTGTTCAAAAATGGGAAAAGAGGTTATGGATTAAGTGACTTAATAGCAGCAGTGGCGAGCTGAGGCCTGTGGCCAATTTAAGTTTTGCAGAGTCTGCTTAGTGCCATCCCATGTCTGCACTGCAGGATGAGAACATTTACTTGCTGTGATGGATTGACCCCCTTCTCCGGGAAGTAAAAAAGAATAAAAAAAATGTATTACTAATAGAAACTGCAGCAGGAATCAGAAACAATTTTGCAATATGCACAATTTTTTTTTTAAATAGTTAGCGCTTGCCACTTTCATTCATGTGAATGATATGATCAGTAGCTTGCTTTGTGGCATATTAGCTGAACTGATCATAGTAGTCTGTGAAATCAGTGTAGTATGACTGGACTAAAAGATGAACATGGTGTTCACTTATATAAGGATGACTGAAGGAAGCCACCAGGCAGTCAGAGAGGCCTGTACAACTTGACTGTATCCCATGAATTGTTATGGTGGTGAAGATTTTGAATGCTAATTCTGTTGCAGATGGGAAAAAGAATGATTTCTTGCAGGGATGTATTGGAATCCCACTTAACTACATTATTTGTGTCAACCATGAATGTGACAAGAGTTGATTTGCATATGTAACATATCTGAAATATACAGTGTATCTCAAATGCAAATAAAAGGGAGTATATGTGGGACAGAATCAGTGACAAATAGGAAACTAGCTGACTGAACAGAGGTTGAATGTGCTCTTTGCTATTGTGGATGGTTTAGGAGAGAGTGAATTGATAGCATAACTCTTAACTGTCCAGATTTTTACAGAATGTCCAGATTTTTGCCTAATATTTTTGGTGTGTCCATTATAAAATGTGTGGTTTTCTGGCAATTCATTGAAGACTGAAGTCACTAAATAATTACCGACATTTCGGTTTCAGACTTCATATCCTTCAGAAAAATGCATAAACTGTTATTCTAGCAACTTTCAAAGTTTATAAGAGCAATATTTAAAAATCTGTCCCTATTTTTGGGCCTTTGTCCCCCCATTATTTTCTGCTTTGCCCAGATTTCTTGCACTAAGAGGTTGAGAGTTATGGTAGCTGCTACTGTCTGGACTTCACACTGCTTTAAATGAAAATGATTCTTTTTATTGGCTTCAGCACCAAATCCTTAAACCAGGAGGCAGGAGCTGAAATGTATAATCCACTTGGATGATTTCTGAGATCTCCGGTAGCTGTAGCAGTAACATTCCAGGTATGGTTGCAGTAGAGCATTATATTTTGTGTCTAATATTATGTCTGTTCTTCAATGTGCATTTGAATGTTGGTATCCCACAATTCCACAGGAGTGGGCAGGGTTACATAATCATGTATGCAAATTTTATGTTAATCAGCATACAGATTTTTGGCCAGTTGTACCTACTTTTCATGGGCCTTTGTCCAGATTTTTGATGTTTCCAGGTTGAGAGGTATGATGGTTACCACAAGGTGCATACCTAATGTGTACACCTCATGTAACCTTTCTAAATTGGGCCCTGAATGTATGAAAATGGAGACTTGCATATTCTCAGTTTAAGATCACTGTGTGTTGGCGTTCCCTTTACTCCAAAGTATACTGATTTCAAAGTTAATGTACATAAATATATATATATATATATATATATATATATATATATGTGTGTGTGTGTGTGTGTGTGTAGCAGAGTTGTGGAGGTGCAGCCAGACACACTGCAAAAAGAAACTTTGAAGGAGAGCAAGGATTGTTGACATTTGTTGTTCAACTTTAGTATCACTCTTTTTCCCCATAATTCCAGTGCTCATAATCTGGGTCTTTATTACAACAGGAATCCTAATTCACAGTGATATATAAAAGGCAAAAACTTCTGATGAACTTTCCTATAAAGAAGTGCAGTAGTGTACAAGGTACTGTTAATCCATTTAGCAATGTAAATGCATATTCTGCTTCTGTATGAAAACTGATACATTCTTCACTGTCTAGGGAAGTATAAAAATTAAAGAGATGAATCCTTATAACATTTTAAATGCTCAAAAAGTATGGCTAGCAAACTTTCCTTCCTGAAGGCTTATATATTGATAAGTTGCTATCATTCCATTTGGTGAGACAAATGCTGTTGTAAAAGGAAGAGTGTATAATGGCACTCATCATTGTATGACTGTGCCTATTTACTATGACATGAAAGAGATCAGTGTAAAGATTCACAGTGTGTTTCAGATATTAATGAGCTACAAACAGAGCTCGGCACAGTGGATAGCCTTGCCACCTCACAGCAAGAGGTTTCCCAGTTCAATTCTTGGCTAAAGTGCCTTCTGTGCGGAGTCTGCATGTACTCCCTGAGTTCACATGTGTTTCTTCTGGGTGCTGTAATTTCCTCCCACATTCCAAAGACATGCAGTAGTTGGACTGGACACTCTAAATTAGCCGTAGGTGTCAGTGTGTATTGTGTGGAAGAACATCCATGGCAGGGCTAGCCACCTGGTGGTGTAAACCTTGGCTGTAGATGATTGTCACTGCTGAAGTGACACCCCAACCCCATATGCAAAAATTGAGTTGTAGATGGATGGATGGATAGTTGGGGTAATTCCTACACTGGATATCCCCAAGCTAGTGTTTCCACTCAGTGAATTCAAAAAGAAGAAAAATGTAGCTGAAGAGCTACTAAAGTTTCTACATGACAGCATATTTCCTAATTTTTTCTGCTTTTTCTTAAACAAAATAAACTGCAGCTAAAAAACATATTGGATCCTTGCTATAGTCACTAAAATGGGGGTAGTCTTTTAATTCATTTAATCATCATTGTCGTGTTGCTTCTTAAACAGTTATCAGCACTAAGTGCTCAGTGACATTGATACACATGGAATGGTTGTCACCTATCCTGTGCTGCCAATCATTCCTCCAAAAGCTTCTGCCCATGACAACTGCCACTTCACCCCACCCTAGTTGAACTAATGTTGATTTTTTTTTTGTTATTAAAATGAAGAAACAGTTCTATAGTTTGGTATTTTTTGCTCCCTGAAGCTTAAACCATTTAAAACAAGCCAGTCAGAACATTCACTCAGTCCCTCTGACCTGCCCACTCCATACTTACTTATCCATACTAACTCCACACACAACTGTAGAGAAGACAGATAATCACACAGAGAAGAATTCACTGTCAGCTCCTAAAGAGAACCTGGCCTGACAGTGATTTCCTGTAGAGGCTGTCAGTTATGAAGTTCAGCATAAGGCAGTTGGACAGGAGAAGACAGAGCTTCAGAGCCTACACAATATTACACCCAATGAACAGCAATTTAATTCTGTCTCAGCTGAAAGTAAAAATAAATAAATGAAACAAATAATAAATGTACTAAAATATGATAGATTTAAAAGATGTTGAGTTTGGTCATATCTTTTATTTGCAGTGCCTCACAGTTACTGTTATCATGAACTCAGTCAAGGAAATTGGGAGCTACCCAAGGCAAGCCTGATGTTATTAGCAGTCACCATTTAACACGTCTTAGATGACAAAGCATCAAACAGAAAAAGCTTTGGTATTATAAGGTGCCTACAGCCAGATGTTGGAATTATGTCCACAAAAAGAAATATTTCAAGTCAACAGTTCTTTGAATGAGCACCTGTCAAAAGATGTGCATAGCAATGGAGGGACAGGTAGAGACAGTTTATGTTCCAAGCCCAGTATTTCCCTTTTCTCTAAGACTATACAACCACAGAGTTAGTATAGTTATTTTGGAAGCTTAGAAATAAAGCCCGTCTAATACTCGGGCCTTTTCTTAATTAAACGTATTAGATGTATTTAAATTTATTGTACTAATGTCAATAAATATAAATTCATTTTTGTTCTGTTCTTAGAATTGAGCCTACATCTCACCTGACACTGTTCACATCAACTGCCTGTAAAAGTAACATGCTTTTCACACACTTGACCACTGTTTCTAGTACTTGTAATGCACTTAATGATATGGTGGAGGAAATAATAATAATAATAATAATCATGTGCATTTCCTGAGTTACGCCACTCATGGCTGTGACACTTCTACTTAACCAGAAAATCATATACTTACTAATTCAAGTTGTGCTGGTTGTGAAAGGCTATCAAATGTTGACATAATTCTGAGACAGCAAGTGATTCTTTAAAAAAGACAGAATTTTATACCTGCTGTATATTTAATCTCTCACAAAACACATACAGACTGCCTGTACTTTTTTGAGGAAATTACTTTTAAACTACTATTTTAGACATAAAGAATACTACCTGATAGGCACAGCAGCATTTTTCTTAAATTAGTGAACCAGCAAGTTATTTAATATTGACAGTGACATATTCCCTAACAGTACTGATTCTTTTGTGGATGAATATTTTAGTTTTTACTTTTAAGAAGTACAGCAGTTCTTTCAGACATGCACTGTAAATAGTGTACATGGTTTAATTTCTTTTTTCCCTTATATTATTAAAAAGACTTTTGGCTTTTACCGGTTAGGGGTCGCCACAGCGGATCACCAGTCCGGTATTGATTGGCAGTAGAGTTTTACGGTGTCGAGTTGCAAGCCCAGTGCTCAACTGTCAGAGAACGCGCGCACACACACACACACACGCACGCACCTACCTGCATGTCTTTAAAGTTCAATCGACCACAGGGAGGACTTCCAGACTCCACACAGAAGGAACTCCAGCTGAGAATTGAACCGAAGAACCTCTTGCTGTAAGGCGACAATGCTAACTATTGCACCACCGTGGCCTTTTCCCTTATATTATTGTAATATTTATATAATATGTTGGGTAAGTATTTCAATAAAAAAATTTAAAAAAGCAGCAATAATGACGTGCCCCTCCCCCATAAATAAATACATAAATCAGTCAATCACTCAATCAGCCAATCAGTTCTGGCTTATGATAAGATTATGAATGGTACTGAACATCTGTATCATGATCAAAACACAACTTTATATGACCTCCAAAAATCTACTACTTGGTCGTTTATGTGTGTGTGTGTGTATATATGTATATATATATATATATATATATATATATATATATATATATATATATGTATGTATGTATGTATATATATATATATATATATATATATATATATAGATATATATGTATGTATATATATATATATATATATATATATATATATATATATATATATGTGTGTGTGTGTGTGTGTGTTTTATGTATACATACATACAAACATACACACATACACCTACATATATATTGAAAAAAACAACTGTATGACATATGTCTGAGAAATCTGAATTCTGTCAGTCTACACTGAATTAGGACATAATCTAATTTTCTAGTTTCAGTCTGTGTATAGTGCACTTGTAAATAGATACATGGCATTAGAATTATTGATTACTACACAGACCAGTGATTTATATAATCATACAGCATCAATTTCTGTTTTGTTATTTCCTGACCCATATTTATAAATTAATTAATGTGTCCAGTATGTCATCCATGACTATCTAGTATTGATCATATGGTTTAGTTTTGGGCACTTTGCTTAATTTATATTAGTAACCATAATATTTTAGTTTTTTCTATCTTATGTTAGTGATACAGGTCACTTATTAGAGAAACTAGTAATTGTAAATGACATACAAAGCTTGTATTTATCAGATGAACACAGTTAAGGTACTACAACACAGAAAGCACAGTTTGTGTGTTCAATAAGTACTTTTCATACTGACTTATTTAATTTTGCAGTCAAAATAATTGTTTATATTTTCAGACACTTTACATTTATAAAGTAAATACACAGAGATGGGTACAACACTTGTTTCTAGCTAAGCTAATTTGTTCATGTCAGACTCTGAAGTGAATATTTCTATTCTTCTGTTAATTTTCAACATGTTTTTGCAAAGGGTAGCCTTTTGTAAGTATTATAGATGATCTTGTGACACAACTGCGGTGGTGGTGCTGCGGTAGTGTTGTCGCCTCACAGTTAGATGTTGCCCGTTCGATTCTCAGAGCGTCTAATGTGTAGCGACATGCGTGAATGGGCGTTCCTCCATTGAAGGTTGTGCGTTAGGCCCAGCAAGCCAGTACATAAAAATCTACTGCCAATCATTAGCAGACCGGAGTTCCGCTGTGGCGACCCCTAACCGGGAAAAGCCGAAAGACACAAACAAACAAATAGATGATCTTGTGACTTTATTCAGGGGTTCAGCGGGCCAGTGTTGGAAGTTTAAAAATGGTTTATTCATTTGTTTCTGAATTTCACACTTTGAGGGCTGGGTAAAACAATTATTTCTCTGAGACATTTACTAATACCAATAAATATTTGCATACATCCAGCAATCATGCACTGCCTCTAATGATGAGAGGCACTGTCTCAACATCATTGATACCAAAGTGAAACTTTTAAAGGCTAAAGTAAATCAATATATTTGAAGTATTTTTTCCCAATCCAAATGTCATTTTTAGGCTAGATGACAAGGTCTATAAAGTAGGTGCTTTGTAAGTTAGCTGAGAACATTTAATACACTCCTTTTTATGGAATTAAGACAGACATGTGTTAGTAGAGATCCCATTTATTTCTGGTTATGTACTTACTAACTCAATTTCTGATCTTGTTAACATTTTTATCATGTTAGTCTTTTAGTGGCATATCAGTTCTCAGGTTATGTCTACCAAATGAAATTATGGGATTTACTAGGATTCCTCACTTTGCATTTAACCAATGGTTCATGTCAGTCTATCAACAAACATTCACCCAAATGCCAGTAGAAAAAAATCTTAGTCAAACCTCAGCGATATTGTTTTCCTTCCATGTAAGGTGATGACCCTCTCTAAACACACACACACACACACACACACACACACACACACACACACACACACACACACACATATATATATATATATATATCTGTTTTCATGGCACATAACAGTGGAGGAAAAAAAACCTCCACCACTGCCAAAAGTTGTTTCAGTAATATTGACACTGTCTACCAGCATTCAGATGAGCATATGACAGTAGGTTGACAACACACCCAAATCAACATGCAGTTAACTACATCGAAAACATCACAAAAGTGAAATTAGCAACAGTCTTGAGTGTCACTAAAAACTTTCCTTCACTTCCAGTGGGGAGGGGGGCATAAACTAATTTTGAAACAAGCCCGATACCTGTTATCGCTATTAATACCATCTCCAAAGTTGCACAAACTTGGGAAAAATGAAAAAAGGTGGAAACTAAAACCCACCTTTTTACTCTTCTCTAAATTCCATAAATGAGAATCAAAGCACACAGTCTGCAGCATAGCTAATCCCAAGGCACTGTAACATTGAGCACAAAAAACAGTGACCTTTCTAAGTTGATGTTCCAGTTGGCATAATGGTTTAATGTCTTTGCCTCCTGTGGACAAAGTACAAGGTTTAATCCTGACATTCTGCTAATGCCTATGTGGAGTTTGCATGCTCTCCCTGTGTCTTTATATGGTTCCTCCTACCTCCTAAAAAACATGCTAGGTGTTTCCACCTCAGACTTGCCCAAACATTGAATGAGTCATGTGTAGCGGCACAGACTCTTAGAGATGCTTACTGGAGAAAGATTTGTATTGACCAACTACTTTAGGCAACAGCTGTAGTGCACCTTATCCCATAAATAGGATAACATGGGTTATACACTGCAATGATGCAATGTTGATTTGGTCATGTTGTATAATATCATCAAAAATGGGCATGTGTATTTGTTGGCAATAAGTGGGTTGAAGATCCAGCCTGTGCCAGGGGCCTATGCTAATTGTGGAAAGGGTATATAGTTCTTAGGCTCATAGATAAGTACTGAGCTGACTGCCCTTGTGACCCATTCTAGGCCTAGACAGTTTTCCCTTTTCTGCATAAATTAACCTATCCCATTCATTTAGAGAGTGGCCTTACCCATCCTCTGGACGATAATTATACATTACCCCTAATGAGAATGTCTGGGATCTTACCAGAGATAATTTGAGGGAACCAATGCATGGGATAAAGCATTTAGGAGCTGACTCATTTTTATTTAGTCCTCAGGTGAATTTTCTGTTTCCCATTCATAGATCCAGGTTGTAATTGAATATGGCCAAGGTAAAACTTTGTTTAATGTGGATAGGGAGTCTATACCAGAGAAGTGGCATCCTCTGTGGGATAAACCTGTCCCTCCAAACAATTCTATTGATGCTACAAACGAGGTTTAGATTAGGTTCATAGGTAGGTACTAGGCTATTGGCCCTAGGGCCTATACAAGCCCAGCCGAAAAGGTACCCTGGCTTTTGCCACCCAAAAAATTATTTTCCTGTGCCACTGTCGAGCAGAGCCACAGAAGTGATCCCCAGGGTGAATTTCCTATTTCCCATCCAATCATCAAGATTTTTCTTCAAGAGTGCTAATGAGGAGCTTTGTTTGATAGAGATACGTAGCTTATTCCACAGTATGGGAAGTCTCTGGGACAGGAATTTATCCCTCCGGCATATTCTGTTTATTGTGGTGACAAGGTTTAGGTCCCTAGAGCGTGTAGCTCATAGGGATTGGGATTTCTTTAAGTGGAGCATGTCCAACAGCTCTGGGTTTGACATAACTTTGTATGTTAGGCAGAGCTCACCTCTGAGTAGGCGATATGCAACGGAGTAAAGCTGGAGTTTTTTGAGACGGTCTGCATAGGGTCTCTGTTTGAGGCTGGTAATCTTCTTTGTGAGTTATTTCTGTGGCCTTTCCAGTTGTTGTCTTGTGAGGTACCTACCAAAAGGGGTGTTGTACTCTATAATGGGTCTAATGAGTGATGAGGTGTGCCACGTAGAAGGATTTCCTGATTACTGTGGCGATGTGATTATCAAAGGAGAGGCTACTGTCCACCTGTGTCCCAAGGTCTCTTATCACACTTTCAGTGTTAAGTATACTGCCGCCTGTGTTGTAGTTCATGGGTAAAGAGTTTTTACCAAAGGGGATGACAGTGCACTTTTTGGCATTGAGCTTGAGGCCATGGCTTTGACACCAGGCATCTGTCTCAGTGAGGCCCTTTTGTAAGATGTCCACATCGTTAGGAGTTTCGATTATGGCTCCTAGTTTGCAGTCATCTGTGAACTTCATTAGCCAAAGTCCTTCTGTGTTAGCCTGTACTTCAGAGAAGTAGATACCAAACAGGAGAGGACCCATGACTGAACCCTTTAATACTCCACTTGTCACTGGTCTGAAGTCAGATAAGGAGTCTGCTACTTTCACAGTGTGGGTTCTGTCAGTGAGCCAGTTGGCAACCCATCGTGTGACAGGGATTTATACCTAGTTTAGTGAGTTTATCTTTAATTCCAGGGTGGGGGATGGTGTCAAAAGCCTTGGCAAGATCTAGATAGGCTGTGTGAACTACCTTGCCCTCGTCTATGGCTTTGGTGACTGCTTCAAAGAAGTCTGTCAGGTTTAGGAGACATGATCTGCCTTTTACAAACCCAAACTGGGTGGGGTCTAGAGTTTGGAGATTACCAATGTCTTTGTTTATAATTTCCATGATGATATGTTCCATGACCTTGCAGACTAGGTTCGTCAGGCTAATGGGGCAGTAGTTCCCGTGGTCCATGGTGGCTCCCCCTTTTTGGAGTGGGATAACTGTCGCTGTGCGCCATTCAGTGGGTACAAAGCCTGAGGTGAGGCTATGATTGAACATGGTACTTAGGTGGGGTGCCAGTTCATTCTGTAGTTCATGTAGAACGCAGCCTGGGATGTTGTCTGGTCCCATGGATGCTGTGTTCTTGGCTTTGGAGAGTGTAGTTTTTACCTGTGCAGCCATGATTACAGGAACTTTGCATTCTTCTGGTATAGAGATGGGCCCTTTAGGGGGTGAGAGGAGGGTAAAGTTAACGCTGAACCTATCTGCCAGGATGTTGGAAATATCAGTTGGGTCTGTATATTTAGTGCCATTGTGCTGTAACTCAGAGCAGATCTGAGTGTTGCCATTGAGATTCTTGACATAGCTATAGAATGCTTTGTGGTTGGCATTAGAATCAGTGGCGATTTTGTTTTCGTAACTAACTTTGGAGGATTTTATCAGAGATCGCAGCTTCTTACTGAGGCTGACCAGGGAGCTCCTCCACTCATGGGGTTTTACTCTCTTTTGCAACAGTTTCTTCCTTCTGTTGTACAGTTTGTTTATGGCAGGGGACCACCAGATTGGCTTCCTTTTTTTGGAGGATATTGTCTTGCTTCTGTTTGGGGTAGCACGATCCATGCACTCGTGTAAGTGCTTATAAAGTGCAATTGTGTAGGATTCAGTAGTCGTAACTGTATTGTGCATCTGAATGGGTGTTATGAAGTTCACCGCTTCTGGCTTAAGAAACATGATTTCTTGACTTTGCAGTTCTGATGCCATTGGACTTGCTGATATGCAACAAATCCGTCAGCACTATGTTGGAGGATACCTTGTATGCCAGACACATGTCACTTCCTAGCAGTCTGTAGAATACTTGGTGTAGTAACAGGGCTATGAGTCAATCTATGTAGAACATGTTCTTTTGGCCTTGTATCCTGTAAGTAAGATATCATTGTGGATGCTTCAGTTGTTGAATGTGCCTGGACAAATACATGCTAAAGCGAGCAAGAGATTCAATGATTGGTCCATTTGCTTATAAGCTGTGAAATCTAGAAGGAATTTCTTATAGCAATGGACATGTCAGTCAAATGTTAGGTCACTGTCTACATAATTTCCCAAATCCCAAACAGCTAGTTCAGCTCTTACGGGAGTATTTGTAGTGTGGGTGGTAGTTACCTTGGGTAGGTGGCCTCCCAGAGGATACAATAATGCATTTTTAGCATGTAGTTTCAGTCTACGATTTTGGGACCAGTTATTTATTTGGGACAAACCTTCCTACAGGATGGATAAGTCTTTTGGGATTCAATGACTTCTCATAACTTGCAGACATCTGCAGACTTAGTCAGCCATAGACTTTTGGTATTGGAGCCCAGCACAGAACCCTGGGGGACTCCACCGGTCTCTTTGTGGAGGTAACGTACCCTGTTTTGACTTCCTGTGTCCTTTCTGTGAGCCAGCTGGCAATCCAACAGGTAACATAGGGGTTTATTCCCAGTTTATTTAGCATTTGTAATGTGCCTAAGTGTGCCTTATGCCTCTGTTGGCCAGTATGTATTCCCCATAAAACCAAGCAGCCCAGCTTGGGTTATCTGGGATCAGTCTCTTGATTAAAATTTGGATGTAAAACCAATCAATCTGTCATACTTGAACTAACAACTGCTACACTCAATGTAGCTTTGATGACAGGACAGAAGATGGAAGGGTAGTGCAGCCAAGCCACTTGGCTTAGGATCCAGAGTCCACTTTTCAGGGGGAGGACAGACTATACATGTTGTAGGAATTGTGGTGAGGGAGAGGCTTCACTACAGGGATGTCTGTGGATAGTGGCGGACCTGTGTGATCATATTGAAACAGACAGAACAGAATATGATGACTGACTGGGTCCACTAGAATAGGGAAACACGATTAAGGAAAGAGAGAGAGAGAGACGATTCTAGACTTCTGTGTGGCAAATGGTTTGATGGTGAACAGCCATGGCTTAGTAAGAGAGAAAGAGTCAATATGCTACTTATGTAGACATCCTGCTAGTAAGATAAGAGCACTGAGGTAATATTTGCAATTGCAAAGTAATCCCCAGGGAAACAGTTGGCCCACAGCATAAACCACTGGTTGCCACAGTCATTTGCAAGCTGTGTCAGAGAAGGCTCTAGGGTCAACAGAGACTAGGATGAAGACCTGGAAAATGACTGGAGTGAATACAAAAAATTCAGAACTGGAACAACCACAATGCTTCCTCACTAAGAAAATCTAGGGCTTAAATCATGAAAACTATGCGGACCATGACAAAGTTTTGTCTCTTTTGTCAGTATCTTACAGGTTATTGAGAGGCCCCCACTGTCTCTAGTATAGAGCTTCAAGTGACACTATGCTGTCATAGGTAGGTACTAAGCTATTGGCCCTAGGGCCTATATAAGCCTAGCCAAACGGTACCCTGACTTTTGCCACCCAAGAAAATTATTTTCCTGTGCCCCTGTCAAGCAGAGCCACAGAAGTGATCCCTGGGATGAATTTCCTATCTCCCATCCAATCATCAAGATTTTTCTTGAAGAGTGCTAATGAGGAGTTTTGTTTGATATAGATAGGTAGTTTGTTCCAGAGTATGGGAAGTCTCTGAGACAGGAATCTATCCCTCCAGCATGTTCTGTTTATCGTGGTGACAAGGTTTAGGTCCCTAGAGCATGTAGCTTGGAGGGATTGGGATTTCTTTACGTGGAACATGTCCAGCAGCTCTGGGTTTGACATAGCTTTGTATGTTAGGCAGAGATTGCCACTGAGTAGGCGATATGTGACAGAGTAAAGCTGGAGTTTTTTGAGATGGTCTGCGAAGGGCATCTGTTTGAAGCTGGTAATCCTGTTTGTGAGGTATTTTTGTGGCCTTTCCAGTTGTTTAGATGTCTTGTGATGTACATACCAAAAGGGGCATTGTACTCTATAATGGGTCTAATGAGTGATGAGTAGAGGGGAACAATGACCTCTTTTTTCCTGGATGAGAAACATTTTGTGATGAGGTGTGCCACGTAGAAGGATTTCCTGACTACTGTGGCGATGTGATTATCAAAGGAGAGACTACTGTCCACCTGTGTCCCAAGGTCTCTTATCACACTTTCGGTGTTAAGTAGACTACCACCTATGTGGTAGTTCATGGGTACAGAGTTTTTAGCAAAAGGGATGACAATTCACTTTTTGGCATTGAGCTTGAGACCATGGCTTTGACACCAGGCATCTGTCTCAGTGAGGCCCTTTTGTAGGATGTCCACATCATTAGGAGATTTGATTATGGCTCCTAGTTTGCAGTCATCTGTGAACTTTGTTAGCCTGTACTTCAAAGAAGTAGATACCAAACAGGAGAGGACCTAGGACTGAACCCTGTGGTACTCCACTTGTCACTGGTCTGAAGTTGGATTTAGGATCTGCTACTTTCACAGTGTGGTTTCGGCCAGTGAGCCATTTGGCAACCCATCTTGTGACATCGGGATTTATACCTAGTTTAGTGAGTTTGTCTATAATTCCAGAGTGGGGGATGGTGTCGAAAGCATTGGCAAGATCTAGATAGGCTGTGTGTACCACCTTACCCTCATCTACAGCTTTGGTGACCACTTCAAAGAAGTCTATCAGGTTTAGGAGACATGATCTGCCTTTTACAAACCCGAACTGGGTAGGGTCCAGAGTTTTGAGATTACCAATGTCATTGTTTATAAGTTCCATGATGATACGCTCCATAGCCTTGCAGACCAGGCTCGTCAGGCTAATGGGGTGGTAGTTCCCGGGGTCCGTGGTGGCTCCCCCTTTGTGGAGTGGGATAACAGTTGCTGTGTGCCATTCAGTGGGCACAAAGTCTGAGATGAGGCTATGATTGAACATAGTATTTAGGTGAGGTGCCACTTCATTCTGTAGTTCATGTAGAACGCAGCCTGGGATGTTGTCAGGTCCCATGGATGCTGTGTTCTTGGCTTTGGAGAGTGTGTTGTTTACCTGTGCAGCCATGATTACTGGTACTTTGCATTCTTCCGGTATAGAGATGGGCCCTTTAGGGGATGAGAGAGGGGTAAAGCTTGCACTGAACCTATCTGCCAGGATGTTGACAATATCATTTGTTTCTGTATATTTAGTGCCATTGTGCTGTAACTCAGAGCAGATTTGAGTGTTGCCATTGAGATTCTTGACATAGCTATAGAATGCTTTGTTGCTGTCTTTAGAATCAGTGGCGTTTTTTTTTCGTAACTAGCTTTGGAGGATTTTATGAGGGATCTCAGCTTCTTACTGAGGCTGACCACGGAGTTCCTCCAGTCATGGGATTTTAGTCTTTTTTGCAGCAGTTTCTTTCTTCTATTGTAGAATTTGTTTATAGCAGGGGACCACCAGATTGGCTTCCTTTTTTTGGAGGATAGCATCTTGGTTCTGTTAGGGACTGCACGATCCATGCACTCTTGTAAGTGTCAGATGTATTACACATTTTCAAGTCCAATGGCGGTATAAACACTTACTCAGGAAATCTCAATGTATTCTGCAACATAAGTACAATGTTGTGCAGGGACAGGTATGTATCTCAGAGAATTCCACTTCTGTGAATGTGCCTTCCACTCCACAAAAAGCAAAGTATTTCTCTTACTCTATTCAAATGTAATATGAGTAGATTGGTAACTGTAAATTCACCCCTGGTTTAGCACCCTTTTCCCTCATGGATAGGAGCAACCTATAAATATTCCAACATATCCTTGCTCTATCCATTTTTGGGTTATTTGTATACAAAATATAAGAGCTAAAAACTGATATGGGAATGTAAGCCTGGGCTTCTTAAGATTCTCAATGATCAAGAGCCTATTAAGTACCTATGAAATTAAATGCCATTATGCTGGAAGATGATACAACATAGGCTTCCCAAATTTATGATGTCATATTTTGGCAGAAAAAAGCATAATGGGTGCTCTTTGTTAAGTCATTAAAAAGATCTGAAACAGATTTCTTGTTGTAGGACCTTTTCAAAATGTAAATTTTCCATACATAAGATATAAATATGCTTTATACTGATACATCCCCAGACTGATTGATCAGAGATCAAATTCTGTATATTTTTAGTTTTGGCACCTGCATTACCTAAGGTTGTTTTATATATCTTTCTCATAAGAATATGGTATGTAAAACACAACATAATTTACTTCAAGGTCCGAATGTTAGAACATTTAAGGCATTTTGAGTAATTTAGCTGGGGAGATGTAGTAGCCAAGGATTTCCATGAACTCCAATAGCAGCAGTAAATTTATTAAAATGCAAAATTATGTTTATTTGGTACCTAGCATATCAATGGACTACAGCACAAAATAAAATGTACTTGTGGGAAGTGAAAAGCACTTCTCTTTTTTAAATATCATACTGATATTCCTTCTGAAATGAATATTGATCTTCTATGAAAACTTCTATTATAAATTATCTTGGTAGGTGGCTGTATTTATCCCATGACCACATTTATTATGTTATCTGTTGTAAATGTTCTTTCATTACATGGTGTCTTACAGTTTATATTGAATTATTTTATCAACATCAGTATTTTGCTTCAAAGTTACTACTGCTGTATATGAATAGACCTGGAATTCAGTTTAATCAGTTTTACTAGATGTTACATGAGCACATTTATTATTTGCTGCACTGGAATTTGTAAAGTCCATCTTAAAATGACCTAGATCCAACAGCTAGGTTGTGTGGTTTGATTCTACCCTGATAGTTATCCTCAGTTCAACTATAAAACATGTCGCTTACCTCACCCTCTTACCTTTCTTTCTACTTGACACACATCATCACCCCCCTTATCACTGTAACAGGTCTTCTTCTTTTATTTTGTGAAAGTGTGAACTGCACCATGGCACTGTCACAAATCCTTTCCAGTTTCCTGACCTCTCCCTTCCTATGTAATACCACCTACTAGCTGCTCAAGCCAGTTAGAAGAAGTCACATGAGGTTGTGTATGCATGTTTCTTCATCATCACTTTGTTAAATAATTGGCCTTGATGTGGCTTAGCTGATACATTATTCTTCCAAAGCTAAGACAAACAATGCTGTTGTCATCATCATCATCAGTTACATCATATGATGATAGATTTAAAAGATTGATGCCTATATTAATGGTATGTACAATACCTGCAAATACATAGACAGTATTCTAAGTATCTGGGAAGGGAAATATATCTCTGATATGCAAGATAATTGCATAATGCTTCTTTAAAATAATATAAGACTTCAGATGTTTGATGGTTCTTTAAACTTTTTGCTCTGCTTAAATCTATCTGCAACCATATTAATTCAAAGGAACTGAAACCGTCAAAATTACCACATAATTAACTTATCCATTCTTCTAAAGCAGAAAGTAATAACTATGTACAGCTCTTACCACTACCTTTTTTATTTGGCATGTTCTTTAAGAAGGTCTAATATTAACTTTGCATTCATACTACATAAAAGCCACATTACTGATATCCTTTTTGACTTATTATAAATAATCCCAGCAATGAAAGCTGATCTTAAAGCTGCTCTGCTTAAAAAGCATGGACAAGAAATAAAAAAACAAACAAACAAAAAAAAACGAAACTTGTTACATCAGGTATTTGTGATGTCATTGTCAGAAGCAAAACATGGCTTAAGGCCAAATACAATTGCCTTCAGCCAGCAATCATGCATTAAACATGCCTTTTAAAATCCTGCAGTGTGTCATTATACTTATAAAGAAAGGACTACATTTAGCATCAAAAATTCAGAAAGCCACACACATACTATCTTTTATGTGAAGAGACATGGCATTCAGTTTCTTCAGTTTTACTGGTTCTTACTTGCGCAGAGTTGTTCTATGCTGCTTTGTGTTAGAACTTTCAGGTTACTATCCTGGCTTCATGGCACAGAGTGATAGAGCCCTGAATGTGATCCAGGTGACTGGGGTTGTAGTAGAAGTCCGTGGCACTGGATGAGCTAGGTGGGCAGGGGAACAGTGAAGTGGTGGCCCACTCTTCACTGCCGGTGGATGAGGAGGGTTGTATATACTCAGAGGCACACTAAGGAGGTGAGATTTATTTGGTTAAGACCAAAAAAGCCAATTCCCATGCTTCAGGGGTAGGGGCATGGCTGCTTGAAGGGAAACACCCCTCACAGAAGTGAGGTGAGATTCTTCACAGTCAGCCCACTGCATGTCCTCTCCTTCAAGCTCAGTGAGTGTGTATGAGGATGTTAGGGCTGAAAAAATAATAATAATAAAAAAAAAAATCATTAACTACTACAAAAACTGCCTTCGTGATGGGCCCTTCTGGTTGACCCTCACACTGTTGATGGAGAATGAATGCTCTGATGGGATGGGAGGTAAGCATTCCTCTCGACTGTCCAGATTATTGCCTCATATTGTTGGTCTGTTCCTCATAAAATTTGTGGTTTTCTGGAAAAATCACTGGGATGATATGAGAATTGAAGTCACAAAATAATGACGTACATTTGAGTTTCAGACTTCAAATCCTTCAGAAAATGTATGTTAAAACAACTCTGTTACTTTAGCAACTCTCTAAGTTTATAAGAGCAGTATTAAAAATCTCTCCCTATTTTTGGGTCTTTGTTCCTCCATGTTGGCAGGCTTTGTCTAGATTTCTTGCACTAAGAGGTTGAGAGGTATGGGGTTAAGTATCAGCTGGCAGTGGGGACAAAGTGAACATTTTTTTTTCATTTTACTAAATGACCTAAAAGTGATACAGCTTTGCTGGAATGAAACACTTTCAATGTTTTACTACCAGAGTCAAAGGAAAACATGAATCATAACAATGGAAAACTGTCCTAACTCAGTGATATTTTTAAAGGTATGTGCTAATGATTTAGAAAGTGGAAAAAAATAAGACAAATTCGCACACAGTTTCAGAAGTAAACTAAGTCTGTATTTCTAATGACTGTCAATAATTGCTAACTGTAATGCATACTCTCTTCTCAAAAGTCTCCAATTTTATGAGAGACAGTAAAAAAGTTTTGACCCAAAATCAAAGATATCCCTGAAAAACAAGAACAGCTAAGAGGCATGCTGTATATCAAGAGGGAAACATGATAATTGAGAGAAATTAAAACAAAATATGTATGTGTGTGTGTGTGTGTGTGTGTGAGCGCGCGCGTGTGTGTGTGTGAGCGCGTGTACGTATTTGTATTTTGGGGTGGATATTTCATTCCAATATACCCATATAAAAATAATGCATTCATTATGTTAAGTTGTCAATCTTGCCTTCATTCTTGCTGGATGGGTTCGGAGCCGAACCTCGGCTCCGACTCAGCCTATACTAAAGCTCGAGAGCTAATTTTACCGGCTCGAGGCAACCCTATATCCCATGATGCTAGGCGGTAACTACCCAGATCTTGTTTGCCGCTTACGCTAGCGAGGTTGCTCTTTTTACCGGCTCAGGTTAGTGACTGTTTTTTTCTCACAAAAATCCTAGTATTTCCTTAGTTTTTTCCCCTAGTATACCTTTTAGTCCTTTATAGGGTATTTTCTGTTAAATTTTAAGTTTAGTCTCTAATTTTTATCCCTTATCCCTGTCATACTCCCTCTTCCTAGGTTAGGCCTAAGGCCCTTCCGTTTTATTTTAATTCCCTCACAGGGATTCTTTGCTGTTTGTGTGTTCCCCGGTATCCCTGTATCCCTATTTGTTAGGGTGTGTGTGTGTGTGTGTGTGTGTTTTTTGTTCTTCTAACTGTGGTTTTCCTTTCGACTCCTCAATGTCGAAGGAGACAAAGGTCTCAGGCTTCAAGAAGTGTGACTCGTGCTGTCAGAAGATGTCTCTGACAGATGGTCACACTTCTTGTGTTTATTGCCTGGGACCCCTGCACCTGCAGGACTCTTGCTCAGTGTGCCATGCTTTTAGCCCTAGAGTCCTGCAGGAGCGCAGGAATAAATTGATATTAAGGGGCTTGTTAAAGCCCGAAGGTTCCCCAGCTAAGTCTGTGCCGGGGAAGCCTTCGAAACCACCTAAACCGTCGGCTCCGAGTTTTAAGCCCTCGGATGGTGGTTCATCATCTGCGACATTATCGGCTCCGGCTGGAGCCAATACCTCAGTATCATAGCTACCTGCATCGGCTCCAGCCGGAGCCGATACATCTAAGACACTGTCTTCAAAGTCGGCTCCGGCTGGAGCCGACGTGTCTACGGCTCCATCGGCTCCATTAACCCTGATGCCCTCCGCACGAAAGAGGTCCAGATCTCCATCACTGGAGTCCATACATTCATCTCCGAAGTCACCGTTACTCTCGGAGCGGAGCCATCGGAGCCATTCCTCTCGGTCATCCAGACTTTCCGATCATGACCTTGAGAGAGTGGTAAGTAGACTATTAAAGTCTCAGGCACTGGCCCAAATGCTTCATAGCCCGTCTCATCAGACAGCGGCTATGTCCATACAACAGGCTATTCCTCCTTCGACTCTACCCCAGAGTTTGGAGCCGGAGCTCCTCGGAGCCGTGACCGTTTTGACGTCAGAGCCGATACCTCCCCCTTTGGCTCCGTCGTCTGCTCCGATCTCGTCCATGGTGGAGGGATCTGGGAGCTTGGACTCTCTCGCCGGCTCCGAGGGGGTGAGTGGCATCGGACCCTTGTCCGACCCCGTTCTCCCTCTCGGAGCATCTGCGTTGGTGAGTTCGGCCCCGACATTAGCTTTAGAGCCGTCCTTGTCGGTGCCGGCTGGGGTTCCTAGCTCTACGGAGCGGGAGCTCTTTAGCCTGCCTGACAGGGGTGCCTTCGAGGTCATGAGGAGCGTACTGGCCCAGTGCCTGCTCTACGGTCAGCTCCATCAGCTCCTCCCACAGTAGTGCCTGCTGATGTCTCTTCCTACTCTCTCGCCCCCGGCCATCGAGACCCAACGCCTCAGGTTTCCCCATTGGGAATATCCTCCTCTTCCAAGGTTTCCCCTGATCCGTCAGGTGAACCCCCGCGTAAGAGGACATGTAAGAGGAAACATGTGGACTCCCCCGAGTCCGTCACATCTGACACCGACTTGGATGAGTCGGAAGGATCCCCAAGGTCCCCCTCTGAGGATGTCTCCTTCTCTGACATCCTTGAAATCCTTAAACAGAGGGGGAACTGGTCTTCCCTTAATCCTTCCGAGTATGAGTCGGTTTACCTGGAGGCTTTTGGTTCTCGACCCTCCACCTCCTGGGTGTCTCCGCCCTTCGACCCCCTTATGGATGTGGTGGCACGGAAGGCATGGACGGCCCCTGACTCGTTGGAACCCACCCCACAGCCCCTTCTGATAAACAATTTTTATCCAAAGGTGTCCCAGTTGATGCCATGGTGGTGGCGGCAGCCACTAAGAAGGAACTGGCTGATCCTTCAGTACCTATCCATCCGCCTAACAAGGAATCTAGGACAATGGATAGGTACGGCAAGCGGATGTTCTCGTCAGCGACCTTTGCCATGCGGTCGCTGAACTACTTATGCCACTTCACCCGTCTTCAAAGAGACATTCTTAAAGAAATGGGTGAGGTCCTACAGGATCCATCAGCTGCTGGGTCTCAGGAAAAAATTAACTCACAGCTGGGAACCCTGAATTCTATTGTCAACTCCTCCATGCGGCTTATTTCATATGCAGCCGATGGAGCGAGTAGGGCCGCAGGCACAGGTGTGGCTTTGAGGCGTCACGCCTGGATGCGGCTTTGTAACTTCGCAGACCCCTTCAAGGCGTCTTTCACTAACTCCCCCTTTGATGGTTCAGCGTTGTTTGGACCTCAAGTGAAAGATACTTTGACCAGATGAGAACAAGGTGGCAAGACTCTTTCTGCCGTAGGAGTCCGTTTTTCTACCCCATCTAGACCATATCCTAAGGGTCAAAAGGGTAGAAAAATGTGGTTCCGTAAATCACAAGGAGTCACGCCTGATGCAAGAGGTCAGTTCACCCCTAGAGGCAGAGGGGGGAACAACAACAACAGACGCCGCCCAAGAGGCAGAGGGGGTCCGCAGAACCAGGGTAGCAGCAAAACCCTCTCTGACAAGCCCTTCCAGCATCCCTGAGGTGTTGCCCAACTGTCCACCTTCGAAGGCAGTTGGGGGAAGATTAGCGCTGTACCCACAAGCCTGGCTCTCCCTCACTCAAGACAAATGGGTGCAGTCGATCATATCCGAGGGTTACAAAATCCCCTTTATCCAAACTCCAATGATTCAAATGGGGTCTCTTCCAGACATTCCACCCAGTCTAAGGGAACAAGCAGCACTAGAAATATCAAAGCTGCTAAAAAAGAGAGCCATCTGGCCAGTCCCAGCAGACCAGCTAGGATCCGGGGTCTACTCAAAGTTCTTTTTGGTACCAAATAAAACAGGGGACTGGAGACCAATATTGGATCTCAGCAACCTAAACAAGTTTGTAAAAAGAACAAGGTTCCGGATGGTCACGCTACAGTCCATTTTACCCCTTCTCGGCAAGGACAATTGGATGTGCTCAGTAGACCTTCAGGATGCGTACTATCACATCAAAATGCACAGGCGCTCCAGAAGGTTTCTCCGCTTCAGGCTGGGAGACACTCACTACCAGTTCAGAGCCCTGCCCTTTGGTCTCACTATAGCCCCCCGAGTGTTCACCAAATGTATGGCAGTGGTTACGGCTCACCTGAGACGTCAAGGATTCCAGGTGTTTCCCTATCTAGACGACTGGCTCCTCACTGCCACCACCAGGCTTCAACTTCTTTTAGCCAGAGACTACACCATCCACATTTGCAAAGAGCTAGGTATCTCTCTAAATTTCGAAAAGTCTGCCTTGTCAGTCTATTACCTTCATAGGCGACACCTTGGACACCGTTCAGCTCTCAGCAAAGTTAACGGAGCAGAGGGTCTTAGATATTCAAAGTCATGTTCACGTCCTTCTTCAGAACAACAAAGTCCAGGCCAGGTATGTTCTGAAGGTGTTAGGTCTCATGGCAGCAGCCATCACGCTCCTTCCCCTTGCCCGCTTTTACATGCGGCTTCTTCAATGGATGCTTTTCTCCCAGTGGTCCTTCCAACAGCTCCCTATGACACACAAGATCCTAATAACTCTATCTTGCAGAAAACATCTGTCTTGGTGGATGGTCTCCCCTCAAGTCCATCAAGGCAGACCTTTTACTCCCCCCCCGGTCGCCACAGTCACAACGGACGCCTCCCTGATTGGGTGGGGGGGGCATTTTCAGGGCAGGACAGTCCATGGCACATGGCAACCCTTCGAATGCCACTTGCACATAAATGTCCTGGAGATGAGAGCAGTGCTTTTGACGTTGCAAGCCCTTCAAGACTCTCTTCCCCTGGGGACGATTGCAATTCAGATGGACAATATGTCCGTAGTATGGTATATCAACAAGCAGGGCGGAACCAGGTCATATCCCCTGTGTCGAGAAGCACTCAGACTCTGGCAATGGGCGATCTCTTCTCAGCGGTTTCTGATAGCAACGCACATCCCTGGGAAGTCCAACGTCATAGCGGACAGGCTGAGCAGAGCTGTTCTCATGCCTCACGTGTGGTCTCTCAATCAATCGGTGACGGACAAAATATTTCGGAAGTGGGGGTTTCCTTGCTGCGATCTTTTTGCAACACCACAAAACAGCAAGTGCCTCGACTTCTTCACACTCTTCCCCCTTCCAGGCCATCCCCCCAGAGACGCTCTAGTCCACGATTGGCCTCGGGGACTTCTTTACGCCTTTCCCTCCTTTCCGTTAATCACACAAACAATTCAGAAAGCTACCGCCTTGAGGGCCAAGATGATCCTCATTGCCCCTTATTGGCCTCGACAGATATGGTTCCCTTTCCTGCATCGCTACCTTTTGGAGCAGCCTTGGCATCTGGATCCAATGCCAGATCTTTTGACCCATCAATGAGGGCAGCTGCACCAATCCCTCCAATCTCTCAACCTCACAGCTTGGTTGCTCCACTTCCGTCCCTAGCCAGGCTTCCAATGATTTCAAATTCTGTCCGTGATATTATCGTAGCTTCCCTTAAATCTTCCACCAAAAGGATCTATACTAGTAAATGGCAACGTTTTTCCTTTTGGGCAAAGGCTAGGAACATAGATCCCTTCACTGCTCCAATACACTTGGTCTTGGATTTCCTAGCCGAAATCTTTCACTCAGGATCTTCTTCCTCCACAGTGAAAGTTCAACTAGCAGCCATCTCAAGTTTTCACATAGGCTTGTCGGACTCCAACATCATGTCCCATAAGCTTTGCAAGGCATTCCTCAGAGGTATCTTTTTACTCAGGCCTCCGATCAAAGACCCCTCACCACAGTGGGATTTAAACTTAGTTTTAGCATCCTTGATTCTCCCTCCCTTCGAACCTGCGGCCACCTGTTCCTTGAAGTTACTTTCCTAGAAGACACTATTCCTAGTCGCCATTACATCGGCTAGGAGAGTATCTGAACTTCATGCCCTCTGCATTCGCCCTCCTTATTTACTGTTCCACAAAGACAGGGTTTCTCTAAGAACTAACCCGTCTTTTTTACCCAAGGTGGCTTCTCAGACAAATTTAAATCAATCTATTGATCTTCCGGTTCTCTTTCCTAATTATTCAAACAGGGCGGAGCAAAAACTACATTGTCTGGACGTTCATCGTCAGCTCCACTTCTATCTGGACAGAACTAAACAATTCAGAAAATCTGATCAACTTTTTTTATCTTATGCTGAAAGTAAAAAGGGTCTTCCGGTATCTAAAGTAACCCTGTCTAGGTGGCTGTCTTCTGTGATTACCTGTATTTATCAACTCAGAGGTAAAGAATTGCCTTCCAGGCCAAGAGCCCATTCAACCAGGGCATTGGCTACATCTACAGCCTTTCAAGCTAGATTACCAATAGACACTATCTGTGCGGCAGCTACATGGGCCTCTCCTCATACTTTCGTTACACATTACAAATTGGACATGGCCTCCAGAAACAGGGCAAATTTTGGTTCCACCGTTCTCAAGAGTCTGTTCCAATGAGCCACCCAGGATAAAGGTGCTAGGGACGCGGTCCCATCCAGCAAGAATGAAGGCGAGATTGACAACTTAACATTGAGAAGTTATGTACCTACCATAATGTTCCATGTTAGTTGTCTTCTCTCGCCTTCTTTCTTGCGTCCCGCCCACCATCCCCCTAGCCTGGACAGACCAAGAGGTTCTTCCCCTTCTTACAGGGGACCTTATCTTGCATTATTCCTAGCTCAGACAGTTGGTCCTGGGGTAGATTCAGCTTCAGGTAGTGATATTTTGGGAGTTCTTCCTTCTCCTCCTCCACCTCAGAGGGGAGACTGAATTGGCTATGGTTTCTTAGCTACCAAATGAGATCTGGGTAGTTACCGCCTAGCATCATGGGATATAGGGTTGCTCGAGCCGGTAAAATTAGCTCTCGAGCTTTAGTATAGGCCGAGTCGGAGCCGAGGTTCAGCTCCGAACCCATCCAGCAAGAAAGAAGGCGAGAGAAGACAACTAACATGGAACGTTATGGTAGGTACATAACTTCTCATTTTTGGTTATGTATTTGAAGGTGGCACAGTGGTGCAGCAGATATCGTTGGCACCTCACAGAAGAGGTTCTCAGGATTAAGTCTTGGCTGGCATGCCTTTTCTGTAGCGTCTGCATGTCCTCTCTGTGTTCACGTGGGTCTCTTCTGGGTGCTCCAGTTTCCTTCCACACCTCAAATACATGCAATAGGTGCAAGTGTGTGGTATGGAAGAACAATGGAGACAGCTGGTGGTGAGAACCTTGGCTCTAAATTTTTGTCACTTTTGAAGTGGTGTTCTGGCTTAGTGTGCAAAAGTGGGAAATCGAGGTTGTAGATGGATAGATAGATTTGAGCAGTTTGTGTCTTCCCTTGGCTGTGCAGCTGCACTTCATGCCTGTTTAGTCAGCTTAGGAAATAGTACTGCCTTCTTTCCACAGTATTCATAAATACTTAATCGTGGCTTACAGCTATTGTTTACACTCTTGTAGTTTGTTGTCCAGATATTATCGTTATCCATGTAGGAGTGTTGAAACATGCGCACATGGCTCGCTTCTGTATGTACTGCACCACATTCACCATGTATATGCATGCCCTCCGATGTCATGATAGTAAAGACCACTACGTCTTTACTTCTTATTGTCTGTTTATCTGATTGAGATGGAAACGCTACTTCACTACGAGTAGCTATCTTTGAATTATTTCCAATATTGGGGATGGGGGATATCTTCTTTATAGATGTACAACTCCTTGTATGCTGTGATGATTCTGATGATCATCTAAGATGAGTACATAAAATGCAGCCAAAGATGAAGTGATCTAACTTGTAGGTGACCTTAGCTATTCTCAACTCCGCACCAGTGAATTTATTGGCATGCTGTTTTCTCACAGGTTATACTTCAAGCAACCTGATTCCCTTTGTATTCAAATAACCTGATTCACCCTCCTCTTGAAGAAGAAGAGCTGTTATTAGTCAGTCAAACTTTCTTCCCCATGTCCAGCTGGCTTCCCAGCTAGTATGTGACAAGTTACTAGTCTAGCTGTGGTCATCTGCATCTCATTTAGAAATTCTGCCAATGTGCAGGTCACCTGTCTCACATCCCTTTAGGATACTCTGAATTTGTTCCTTCTACTCAGCCTAGGCATCCACACTATTCATAGGTTCATAGGTAGGTACTAGGTTATCCATCCAAGGGCCTACATAAGCCTAGCCAACAAGGTTCCCTGGCTTATGCCACCCAAGAAAGTTATTTTTCTGTGCCACTGTCCAGCAGAGACACGGAAGTAATCCCCCAGGGTGTATTTCCTATTTCCCATCCACTCATCGAGATTTTTCTTGAAGAGTGCTAATGAAGAACTTTGCTTGACATAGATGGGTAGCCTGTTCCAGAGTATGGGAAGTCTCTGGGACAGCAATCTATCCCCCCAGCATGTCCTGTTTATTGTAGTGATAAGGTTTAGGTCCCTAGAGCATGTAGCATGGAGGGATTGGGATTTCTTTATGTGTAGCATGTCCAACAGCTCTGGGTTTGACATAGCTTTATATGTTAGGCAGAGATCACCTCGGAGTAGGCGATATGCTAAGGAGTAAAGCTGGAGTTTTTTGAGACGGTCAGTGTAGGGCATTTGTTTGAGTCCAGTAATCCTCTTTGTGAGGTAGTTAGGCTCATATATTATAGATTAGTACTAGGCTAATTGTCCTTGTGGGCCATTTCAAGCCTAGCCATGTGAGAATCAAACCCTGCATCTTGTGTCTGCAAGGTAAACACCATAACCATTATGCCAACCTCCCACCCATAAAGTAGGAAAAAGGGTTTGTTTATGAAGAGTTAGGTAGTAGGATATTAAAACTTATATGGAATGCCAATTCCATGGGCGATTTCAACTACCCTACCATTAACTGGGAAAACTACTCATGTACCAACTCTTGTGCTCAACGTTTTCTGGAATTCATAAATTCCAATGCCATGGATCAACTTATCCACACCCCCACCAGGGGCAGCAATATCCTAGACCTGGTTATTACCAGCATGGGCAACCGGTGCTCCACACCAGAGGTCAATTCCTCGTTGGTCAGATCCGACCATAAGCTAATCACCCTAGACATCCACATCCCACCCCACCCCCATTAGGGAAACCACAGTAAAAAATTTCTCCAAAGCCAACTTCACGCTTCTTAAGACAGAAGTGGCAAACTTCACGACACCCATGCTGACGGACAATAAAGGTATGACTGCTGAATCTTACACAAATGCACTTTATAAGCACTTACATGAGTGCATGGATCGTGCAATCCCTAACAGAACCAAGATGCTATCCTCCAAAAAAAGGAAGCCAATCTGGTGGTCCCCTGCCATAAACAAACTCTACAACAGAAGAAAGAAACTGTTGCAAAAAAGAGTAAAATCCATGATTGGAGAAACTCCCTGGTCAGCTTCAGTAAGAAGCTGAGATCCTCATAAAATCCTCCAAAGCTAGTTATGAAAATAAAATCGCCACTGACTCTAAAGACAACCACAAAGCATTCTATAGCTATGTCAAGAATCTCAATGGCAACACTCAGATCTGCTCTGAGTTACAGCACAATGGCACTAAATATACAGAAACAACGGATATTGCCAACATCTTGGCAGATAGGTTCAGTGCTAACTTTATCCCTCTATCATCCCCTAAAGGGCCCATCTCTATACCAGAAGAATGCAAAGTTCCTGTAATCACGGCTGCACAGGTAAAAAACACACTATCCAAAGCCAAGAACACAGCATCCATGGGACCTGACGACATCCCAGGCTGTGTTCTACATGAACTACAGAACGAACTGGCACCCCACCTAAGTACCATGTTCAATCATAGCCTTACCTCAGGCTATGTGCCCACTGAATGGCACACAGCGACAGTTATCCCACTCCACAAAGGGGGAGCCACCACAGACCCTGGAAACTACCGCCCCATTAGCCTAACGAGCCTGGTCTGCAAGGCTATGGAGCATATCATCATGGAACTTATAAACAATGACATTGGTAATCTCCAAACTCAGGACCCCACCCAGTTCAGGTTTGTAAAAGGCAGATCATGTCTCCTAAACCTGATGGACTTCTTTGAAGCAGTCACCAAAACCATAGATGAGGGTAAGGTGGTTCACACAGCCTATCTAGAGCTCGCCAAGGCTTTTGACACCATCCCCCACTCTGGAATTATAGATAAACTCACTAAACTAGGTATAAATCCCTATGTCACAAGATGGGTTGCCAACTGGCTCACTGACAGAACCCACACTGTGAAAGTAGCAGACTCCAAATCCAGCTTCAGACCAGTGACAAGTGGAGTACCACAGGGTTCAGTCCTGGGTCCTCTCCTGTTTGGTATCTACTTCTCTGAAGTACAGGCCAACACAGAAGGTCTTTGGCTAATGAAGTTCGCAGATGACTGCAAACTAGGAGCCATAATCAAAACTCTAAAAGATGTGGACATCCTACAAAAGGGCCTTGCTGAGACAGATGCCTGGTGTCAAAGCCATGGCCTCAAGCTCAATGCCAAAAAGTGCATTGTCATTCCTTTTGGTAAAAACTCAGTACCCATGAACTAACACATAGGTGGTAGTCTACTTAACACCAAAAGTGTGATAAGAGACCTTGGGACACAGGTGGACAGTAGTCTCTCCTTTGATAATCACATCGCCACAGTAGTCAGGAAATCCTTCTATGTGGCACACCTCATCACAAAAGGTTTCTCATCCAGGAAAAAAGAGGTCATTGTTCCCCTCTACTCGTCACTCATTAGACCCATTATGGAGTACAATGCCCCTTTTAGTATGTACCTCACAAGACATCTACAACAACTGGAAAGGCCACAGAAATACCTCACAAAGAGGATTACCGGCCTCAAAGAGATGCCCTATGCAGACCGCCTCAAAAAACTGCAGCTTTACTCTGTTGCATCTCGCCTACTCAGAGGCGATCTCTGCCTAACACACAAAGCTATGTCAAACCCAGAGCTTTTAGACATGCTCCACTTAAAGAAATCCCAATCCCTATGAGCTACATGCTCTAGGGACCTAAACCTCGTCACCACAATAAACAGAACATGCTGGAGGGATAGATTCCTGTCCCAGAGACTTCCCATACTCTGGAACAAACTACCTATCTATATCAAACAAAGCTCCTCATTAGCACTGTTTAAGAAAAATCTTGATGATTGGATGGGAGATAGGAAATTCACCCCGGGGATCACTTCTGTGGCTCTGCTTTACAGTGGCACAGGAAAATCATTTTCTTGGGTGGCGAAAGCCAGGGTACCTTTGGCTAGGCTTATATAGCCCCTAGGGCCAATAGCCTAGTACCTACCTATGAACCTATGAATTCCAATTCAATGCCAAAAAGTGCATTGTCATCCCCTTTGGTAAAAATTCTGTACCCATGAACTACCACATAGGCGGTAGTCTCTCCTTTGATAATCACATCGCCAAAGTGGTCAGGAAATCCTTCTACATGGCACACCTCATCACAAAAGGTTACTCATCCAGAAAAAAAAGAGGTCATTGTTCCCCTCTACTCATCACTCATTAGACCCATTATAGAGTACAACGCCCCTTTTGGTATGTACCTAACAAGACATCTACAACAACTGGAAAGGCCACAAAAATTCCTCACAAAGAGGATTACTGGCGTTAAACAGATGCCTTACGCAGACCGTCTCAAAAAACTCCAGCTTTACTCTGTCGCATATCGCCTACTCAGAGGCGATCTCTGCCTAACATTTATTTATTTATTTATTATCATACAAAGCTATGTCAAACCCAGAGCTGTTAGACATGCTCCACTTAAAGAAATCCCAATCCCTCCGAGCTACACGCTCTAGGGACCTAAACCTTGTCACCACAATAAACAGAACATGCTGGAGGGATAGATTCCTGTCCCAGAGACTTCCCATACTCTGGAACAGACTACCTATCTATGTCAAACAGAGCTCCTCATTAGCACTCTTCAAGAAAAATCTTGATGATTGGATGGGTAATAGGAAATTCACCCCGGGGATCACTTCTGTGGTTCTGCTTGACAGGGGCACAGGAAAATAATTTTCTTGGGTGGCGAAAGCCAGGGTACATTTTTGGCTAGGCTTGTATAGGCCCTAGGGCCAATAGTCTAGTACCTACCTATGAACCTATGGAAGAAAGATAATGAAAAAACATTGGAGACCTATCAAACTAAACACAGATTATAAAATGTTTATGAGAATACAGAGGAGAGTGGAAGAAGGACAAGTGATATTCAGGAAGAAAGTATATATAGTATAAAAGGGAAGGGATGTCAAGAATTGTTACTGGTCTTGAGAAAAATTGATCATGATATTGTAAGTAAAAGTGAGCATGTCAAACTTACAGTAGGTGGCATTAGCTAGGAATTTGATACAGGACATTTTTGATTTGTGAGATGTTATGGAGAAGTATGGAATAGGTAAAAGAATTAAGACAGTGTATATCAGCATATCAAACTTATCTAGGGACAGCGTTAGTGAATGGGTGTTTCAGTAAAGAAAGATGCACAAAGTGTCGTTTAAGGGGTACCCATCATAACAATGAAAGCTCATAACACAAACTCATAAGGTCCCACCCATTTCACTGAAAACTCATAACACTAAAGAATCATTCACTGAAAAGTGTAGAAATATATAGAATTGTGTAGAATGTATGCAAAGGTGTCACTTCTTATCATAGGAGTTATCAAGGAGGCAAGTCTAGCACAGTTAGGGTGAATTGCGATGGTCAGCATCATGCAGTACCCCTGGTTTTGTAGATGTCAATATTTGCTTTTGGGCACATTTTATTGTGTGCTGTTTTTTTTTCTTTTCTCCACAGTTGTGCAATCATGGAGTTAGTATTATACGCAAGGAAAGTGAGGGAAAAGCTCTCAACATGGGGGTGCAATAGAAAAAACAGGTTTTTAAGACATATTTCTTGTGGAGAATGTTTTCAGAGAAACAAGTTTTCAGTCAAATGGATTCGGCCTTATAATTTTCAGTGTCACAAGTTTTCAGACCTGGCATAAGACAGGAGTGGAATATTGTATGCATCAGTAATGAATGTGGTAGTGAGCGAGCGAACAGGCTTATGTAATGCAAAAGGGGATGGTGATTCCAGTAGTTTTGATAATGTAGATGATAAAGCTATAGGTGCTAAGAAGAAAAAATGAATGAGGGAAGTGCTGGTTTGTCTGAATGCATGTTTAAGAAATGGGAATGCCCTTGAATAAAGATATAAGTAAGGGTTGTGGTGATGTGATAAATGGGGGTGTGCATTTTCAGAGAAAGAAGCGTCTTTGCTAAGGATAAAATCTGGAAAAAATAATGCAGTTATGCTACAATGGAAGGGTTTGATAAAGGAAATGAAAATAAATATTTATGCCTTCTGTGGAGGACCTATAGATTATGGGAAAACAACATACATGTCAAATGTTTATATGATCCCAGAAAAATATGAAGATTAATTGTGCAACCATTGTTTTCTTTCATATGGTGTTCAAGATTAAACTCGGTGAAGAGAGGTGTGCTGTGTATGAGTGAAGATGAAGGGAAACTGAGATTACTAAATTGAGTGGTTAATTCTACTTATTTAAACTTGTACACAATATTACAGCAGGTAAAGGAAGAGAATGAGAAATTAAATACGAGAATGTTTAAATACAAGTACAAAAAGTTCTGGGAGATGAGAATGAAAAAAAAGAATGTAAATGAAGAAATTAAAAGTTATCAAAAAAAATACCAACATGGAAAACACTGGCTATATATAGAAAGACAGAAGGATGTGGTATGATAATGTGATGAAACAATATTATAAAGTCATAGAAAAATTTTACCAGAAGTGATTAAAGCCATTAAAGTAAAGAAAAAGTAGTGTGCTGTACTTAAGACAGCAGTGCGTCAGAATTTCCTACGGAAACTGGTAATGAGTTACCAGTTAAGGGGAATATGCCATAAAAAGGTTGTGTGTTTATTTTTTTTTAATGTAAAAGAGTGGTGAATCTCTGGAAAAAGTTGTGTGAAGAAAATTTGAGAATATTAATGGCAAACAAAATAGGCATGAATATGACTATAAGAATATTGCAAAAACAAGAAGAAAGAATAAGTGTGTATATATGTGCTTATAAATATCTAAATTTTATAAATACGCAAGTAATGTTTTTTTACAATGTGTTATATGAAGGAGCCATGCTCTTTCTATATGTGCCATAGCAGCTTTTACATCCATCTGAGCTACTATAACTCCGGCAAATGGGACCTTGGTTTAACTTCTCATCTGCAGGACAAACCAATACCCCATCCTAGTATTCAAAATGAAACTCTGTACAACAATGGCCAATGAAGTAAAGTTCTCTTGGAGAATAGGTAGTGTGGTTAAATGATATAAAACTTTAAAAGTGCAACATATATAGCAAAAAGTTTTTTGCTATATATGTTGCACTTTTAAAGTTTTATATCATTTAACCACACTACCTATTCTCCAAGAGAACTTTACTTCATTGGCCATTGTTGTACAGCATTTTATTTTGAATACTGTTTTTACTTGTTACTGATAGCTGTACTTTAGCATTAGGAGGTACGCTTTCTTTATTATAATACCCCATCCTAAGTGTTGAAATTTAGGGCCACTTGTCTAGCATACTCAATACATAGAATCATCATTGCAAACAGTCTCAAAATTCTGACATAAGCAGCAATGCTGAAGTAAATACCACAATCTACCACTTTGTAAGTATACAAGAATTTTTTTTAGCTGTTCACTAATCTTTGAAAAGCTGAGCTAAGAAATATCCTGAATGAGTGAACTGAAGATGGCATGAACAATGACCAAACTTAGAAAGTGCATACCAGTACATAAGGATTCTGTGGCCTTTCCAGCTGCTGCAGATGTCTTGTGAGGTACATACCAAAAGGGGCGTTGTACTCTATAATGGGCCTAATGAGTGTCGAGTAGAGGGGAACAATGACCTCTTTTTTCCTGGATGAGAACCCTTTTATGATGAGGTGTGCCACGTAGAAGGACTTCCTGACTACAGTGGTGATGTGACTATCAAAGGAGAGACTACTGTCCACCTGGGTCCTAAAGTCTCTTATCACACATTCAGTGTTAAGTAGATTGCTGCCTATGTGGTAGTTCATGGGTACAGAGTTTGTACCAAAGGGGAATGACACTGCACTTTTTGTCATTGAGCTTGAGGCCATGGCTCTGACACCAGTCATCTGTCTCAGCAAGGCCCTTCTGTAGGATGTCCACATCATTTGGGGACTTGACTATGGCTCCTTGTTTGCAGTCATCTGCGAACTTCGTTAGCCAGAGGCCTTCTGTGTTAGCCTGTACTTCAGAGAAGTAGATACTAAACAGGAGAGGTCCCAGGACTGAACCCTGTGGTACTCCACTTGTCACTGCTTTGAGGTCAGATTTGGAGTCTGCAGCTTTTACAGTGTGGGTTCTGTCAGTGAGCCAGTTGGAAAGCCATCTTGTGACGTAGGGATTTATACCAAGTTTAGTGAGTTTAGTTTTTTAATTCCAGAATGGGGGATGGTATTGAAAGCCTTGGCGAGGTCAAGATAGGCTGTGTGAACCACCTTACCCTCATCTACGGCTTTGGTGACTGCCTCAAAGAAGTCAATCAGGTTCAGGAGGCATGATCTGCCTTTCACAAACCCGAACTGGGTGGGATCCAGAGTTTGGAGGTTACCAATGTCTTTGTTTATGAGTTCCATGATGATACGTTCCATCCTTGCAGACCAGGCTCATCAGGCTAATAGGGCGATAGTTCCAGGGATCATTGGTGGCTCCCCCTTTGTGGAGTGAGATAACTGTTGTTGTGCACCATTCAGTGGGCACAAAGCCTGCTGCAAGACTATTATTGAACATGGTGATTAGGTGGGGAGCCAGTTCATTTTGAAGTTTGTGTAAAACGCAGCCTGGGATGTTGTCTGGTCCCATGGATGCTGTGTTTTTGGCTTTAGAGAGTGCAACTTTTACCTGCATAGTTGTGATTAAAGGGGCTCTGCATTCTTCCTGTATAGATATGGGCCCTTTAAGGGGTGGGGGGGGGTAAAGTTAGCACTGAACCTATCTGCCAGGATGTTGGCAATATCAGTTGGTTCAGAAATTTTCGTGCTGTTGTGCTGTAACTCAGAGCAGATCTGGGTGTTGCCATCGAGATTCTTGACATAGCTACAGAATGCTTTGTGGTTGTCCTTAGAATTAGTGGTGATTTTGTTTTTGTAGCTTTGTTTCGTAGCGTATTCTTCCGAAGGTCTCTGAAATTAATTCTTACTAACTTTCCAGAATCTTTCACCTCTTTGGGACTTCTGATGCCTTTAATTATGGTGTAAGTTCTTTGATGTCAATAACTTTGCTAGTTATCATGATTGCACTAATTTTGCTGGGATTTTCTTTACAGTGAACCCTGCTTAGGGCCCTACTAAAACTAAATTCAACATTGTTTGGAAAGCATATTAAGAAAGTGTTATTTTTAGAGTGCATAAACTCAAACTTGGTTATATAGTCTGTATGCACTTGTCGAGATGTTGCATACCCTCAGAGCCAAGCCATTTCTAATTTCTGAGGTTCAGATATCCAGCAATTGAGACAGAGATTATTTAAGTAATGAACAGTATAGTGCAAAAACAGGTTTTACAAACACTAATCTAGAATGAGCTGAAATAACAACAGTGAACAATGTAAATTATTTCCAACAGATTTTATTCACAAAGAGAATGTCAAGTCAGATAATCAAAGGAAAATATACAGAAGTATATCCGGGAACATGCAAATTCAAAATCAACATTTTTGCAAGGTGACAAGGCCCCACCCCCTGCCTCCAATGTGGCAAACTTTGCCTCCTCCACAGCAGGTGAAGCTTTAATACACAAACTCTGAGATCACACAATACCAGAAAAAGAACACATTCCCCATCCCCATTAATAAACTGATCTCACACTACTGTTAATCTGCTGATCTATCAACCAAACAGTCCAAGCAGGAAAGCTGTCAAGCAAAAGTGTATATCTATATCTTCTTCTTCTTTCGGCTTTTCCCGGTTAGGGGTCGCCACAGCGCATCATCTGTCCACTCATGATTGGCAGTGGAGTTTTACTGTGTCGAGTTGCCAGCCCGGCGCCCAACCTTCCACAGAAGGCACACAGACGCACACCTAGGGCCAATTTGAAGTGTCCACTCCACCTACTGCATGTCTTTGGGATGTGGGAGGAAACCGGAGCACCTGGAGGAAACTCACGCAACCACAGGGAGGACATGCAGACTCTGCACAGAAGGCACCCCAGCCGAGAATCAAACCGGAGAACCTCTAGCTGTGAGGCGGCAATGCTAACCGCTGCACCACTGTGGCCGCTCTCTAAAAGTGTATATCTATATCTATCTATATATATATATATATATATATATAATAGTTTACTATTGGCATGCCGAAACCGCATCGGTCGACTGTTTAAAATGTTGACTCTAGATGTGGAATTCAGCATGCCAAAAAGTAAACAAATCCGAAAAAGAATGCATCGGCAACTACGGTTCGATGTATTTGACATAGCAGGCGGTGACATCATACACCTCCTACTATGAACATTAACGTACTGTTAGACTTTACAGTCAATGCTAAGTTAATTCTACTGTTTTGCAGGGGGGGGGGGTGCTGCGTCCCCACACCTCCTGCACATTAAATATACCAACTCCAAGATCACACTTCAGTGAGGAAATGGGCTAATTCCCTGTTCCTCACTGAACCGAAATCCACCTGCACAATGTTGAACCCAAATGCTCAACAGACACTACCTGTTCAGTGTAGTGTAGTCGATTGATTTGGGTTTAACATATATATAAAACAAAAAGGTCCAGCACAGTGGGTAGAAAACTTGAAATAATTTATTTGAGTAGATTCAAAAAACAAATGGCATACCGGTTTCGGCAACAGCCTTCCTCAGTGCATTAACACAAATAAAAATATCTGATCCTTAAATAGACAACATCATTAGCATTCACAAAAGTTATTGGTTGGATTAAACATTATGACAACTCATTCAGACCAGGTTTAAACAAACCCCCTAGCCTGATGATCCAACCTGATTCCTTATTGTTTAATATAGTGTGCCAACCAACTTTAGACAAATTACGACTCTGAACCCTATCAATAACAGTAAATGTAAATCTGACTGTTTTATGAGCCAAAGTGTGCTTAAACAAAGCATTGGTAGCTGTCCTGTTACTGATCTCACTGAGGTGTTTGGATATCCGAAGCTTCAGTGTTCTAGATGTTTGTCCAACATAAAATGCTGAACAGGAACAAGTAGCCAAATAAACAATCCATTCAGAACTGCAATTTCCAAAACATAAAATGTCATAGACCTTGGGGGTGTTAGAACTAGTGAAAGTATTAGTTTTGAATATATGGGGACATGCGGAACAATGTCCAGAAGGAACGCATCCCTTGACCTTATTCCCAAGTATAGTAGACTGTTGGAGTGTAGGCGGAACCTTGCGTTTACATCATTAAGCTTGACATTGGTTGGTTTGGTCCGTGCACATCCGTACGTGCGGGTGTCTGTATTTGGTTCTACTTACTTTGATCACAAATACCATTATTTCGAAGAAAGAAAGTACGACCTTACTTTCGCGAAAGTGCACTTCAACGAATTCCATTTCAGTGAACCGTTAATCTAAATAAAACAGAGTACTACAGTGGGGATAGGGGAATATACCTGTTTCCCCACTGTAGTGCGATCTCTGAGTTAGTATATTTAATGTAGCAGGAGTGTGGGTGGTGCCAGGGAGCTTGGACCCCCTGCAAAACGGAGTTTAAATTGTTATTTTTTATTTTAATTGCCGGTTCACTGAACTGGAATTCGCAAAAGTGCACTTTCGTTGAAGTGCACTTTCGCGAAAGTAAGGTTGTACTTTCTTTCCTCGAAATAATGGTATTTTGATCAAAGAAAGTAGACCTAGATATATATATATATATATATATATATATATATATATATATATATATATATGTATGGGAGATATGAATTTGTTCAAAGCTATGGTTGATATCTGTTTAGTCAAAAAAATGTGGTTGACTGAGCAGATGGTTAATAACTGAGGGACAGCATCACAATTCTCAGGTTTGGGGAATATGCCCTTTCCCTAATACCATGAAATCGTGGAGTTAGTGTTTATATAATTAGAAACAAACCAAAAAGAAACTTTGCAGTGTGAGTGTATGATGTTCACTTCCTGAATTATGTTATGCACCTAGTTCACGTAATGAAAATCGAACTGTAGAATATGTGCTACAAATAATCAAGTAGAAAATAGTAGGTAGTCCACAGCTGAGTTAAAAATGGAATATCCTTTATTGAAACCGTGGACTTTTGTTTTAATAAACAGGTTTTTGTTACATCTGCGTTGCTGAGTTTGTATTCTTACTGTTGCTTCATTTATACAAACTGAGTCTTGGTTTTGTCATTTTGGTTGGTTTTATGGATAAAATGACCATCTCAGGCAATTAAAATATATACATAAAAACAGGTGTTATCCTGAGTGATTGCTTTGTACTGTCTAGTATGTGGGCTTCACCTTCTTACTTATGTATACTAACTCAGTTGTCATACAGACACAGTTAAAGTGCAAAATCAATTTAAATGCTATAGTGGACTAAACAAAAGCTGGCTACAGACATTTGATAAAACAATTAATCTCATCTACACTTCAACAAAATGAGATTTTGAAAAGTATTATATACAAACATACATGCATACCTATATAGGAACCCTAGTGTTTGTCACTGGTCTTCAGAATATTATCACTGGAAGTTCACTGGCAATATCAAAACATGGTTATGGTCAGAGAAGAACAAGAAGGTAAATACTGAAATTTTCTCATATTCTCCCTCATTTCCACATTTGTTTGATACTGCCATTGCTATATATATATATATATATATATATATATATATATATCCCCTTCACATTGTCGACACTTCAAAATGCCGAATTTAATATGGCTGAGGCCATATGATCGACATTTGAAATGCCAACAATGAGGAACCGGCATCTCCGTACAGTGCAGAATGGAAAGATTTCCATTCCTGCACTGTAGTCCGATCTCAGAGTTGGTATATTTAAGTTAAGGGGGGTGTGGGGGTGGAGCCCCCCCACAGGGGGTGCAAGGGGGTTTGCCCCCCTGCTAGCAGTGCTTAGGTAAGTGTTTGTTGTTTTTTACTTTTGTTTTGATTATGTTTGACATTTCAAATGTCGATCATATGGTCTCTGCCATATGAAATTCGGCATTTTGAAGTGTAGAACATATGAAGTAGATCCATATATATATATATATATATATATATATATATATATATATATATATATATATATAGATAGATACACACACACACAGAGGGAGAAATGGAGAAAGAGAATTTGGAGTGTGGGAGCTTACTCCAATGTCAGGGGGTACAGGGGAATTTAGAACTTTGAAATGTTGTGTCTTATAACTTTGGGAGTATTAATGTTTTCAGTAGTGACCCCCTTCATATTTTAGATGTTAAAGGTGTAACATTCTATGTTGGCTAAACAAGATGGGAATCACTCATAGTAAGCCCTACCTGCCTACATCCACCTACATACATACAAACACATACATTTGTATCTATGTATGTATTTATCTATCTATCCGTATATATACGTATGTATGTATTTCTATATGGATAGATGCCATTTAATCGAGCTCACAAAATGTTGAAAATACAAAATAACAAAAACCTAGTTAATGTAGGAGGCAACTTCTCTGCCCCCCCCCCCCCACACACACACACACACCCTGCAAATTTTATATACCAGTTCTGAGATTGCACAGTCATTAGGAAAGGGCAAATTCTATTTTTGGCATTTTGTGTTTTCAATCAAATGGCATGGAATTATGTATCTATACTTAAAATGTATATATATCCATATCTATATGGAGATATATATATATCTGTGTTTATAGATTCACACACATATGCACACCTAAGAACAATAGTTCCAATTGGTAGCATCCCATCTAAAAGAAAAATTTCCGTCATCCATATTAAAATCAGTAATCTTCTTCTTCCAGCTTTTCCCGGTCAGGGGTCGCCACAGAGTAACTCCAGTCCGCTAATGATTGGCAGCAGATTTTTACGGTGTCGAGTTGCCAGCCCAACGCCCAACCTTCAACGAAGGCATGCCCATTCACGCATGTCTTTCGAACGCCACTCGACCGCTGGGAGGACATGCTAAAATCAGTAATACTGTTACAGATTGTGAATGTCATAAAAATTCAGTCATTTCATCTGTTGATTATGTATGAATATATATAATTCAGCTTATAGACTATATACCATACATTACAAATAAGATTATTTTAGAAATTAACACAATGAGAAATGTCTTGATAAGGTGTAGTTTAGATTAAACTCGCTTAATTTTACATAATTGCTGATGATATTCCATTGAATAGCAACAAAACTGTTTACTTCAACAGCAGTTCCATTAATGGCAAATATTAGTGAAGACAACAACACAGCTTTGATAATTCTGACTTGATACTGTATTTGCATTTCATGTTTGTCATGCATATGACACTAGAATATCAGCCCCTCCCCCAAAAAACTGAATGAGGCATTCAGGATTCAAATGATAATGAGTTTGTCTCCCTTCTTTGGGAACTGCAGAGCCCTAAATCATTAGTGGTCCCTATTGGCCTCTCCTTATACAGTTCATTAATGGTCAATTACTAAGAGCTGATTGGCTTCATTGTCTAGCAGCGGAGGAGGGATGGGCCTCTCTACAGGCATAGGTCAAAGATGTTTGAATCACAATGGGCAAAACTCAAAAGAAGGGAAGAAAACATCTTGTATGCACACGTGTGCAGACACACACTCCATGTGAAACTGAAACAATCTGTCAGCTGTGATTCTCAGGGCAAAAGTTATTGTCAATTATGTTATAGTTTAGTTACGCAACAGCACAGCACATTTGCTTTCAACAGTTGCATTTCATTTTATATTTTTGTTCATTGTAAACTCCAGAGTATACTCAAAATTTGTAGCTTTGCTTTTCTGTTAAGTAACTATATATTATGTGTATTTGTATTAGCATTAAAGCCTAACATACTAGGAGTAAACTCTTCTAGTGTCTGATAGTGGCCCCAGAGATGGGATCAATCTGCCTCTATTGGCAAGTCTTCTGGGTTCATATTTGGAGATAATATAAGAAATAAATCACAGAAGAAAGCTGAATATTTCATTTGCAACTTAAACTCCTTCAAGGCATGTGCTAAGGTAAATTTTGAAAAAGAGAACAAACATCCCTGTTTCTTTTGTTGCTCTAGGAACTGCAGATATGTAGAACACAGAAAAAAGTTGTATGCACAAGGGAGAGAGATAATAGTGATGCCAAGTGATTTAATAGAGATATATTTCATTTATTCTAAGATAAAATAAAACAATTATAGTAAAACATCCCTTGGAATATTTGTAATATATCTGGGAAAATTTCAGACCATTTCCTAAAAAGCATTACTGAGACCAACTTGAGAATAACATTAGAAAAGCTCTTGCAAAGAAATTTTTTTTAATTTCATGTGCAGAAAAGATGTGCTCTCTTTGTATACTCTGGCATGACTGAGTTAAATCTGAAAAGTGAATCAGTCACTGGATATGTAGCAGAACTGAAGTCCTACATAGGTTTACAAGGACTTCCACATCTCTTTGATTATGGAGTATTCAGTTACAGTAGAGAGTGTTATAGTGTAAGGGAGACACCAAAATAGCATACTACACAATTTTATAAACATTGCAAAATATGTAAAGAAGTTTAATGAAGGCACACAGGAAGTGTATTACAAGGATGAATGTCAGAGAACTCAGCAGTCCAACGTATGGCAAAGAAAGAAAGTCATGAAATGTTCAGTGTTGAATGTGCCAGGACATGCATACAAGGACATTGATGTATTTTTTTTTTTTTATACCATATATTGTTTTAGTACTGCGGTGGTTGTGCTGCGGTAGCGTTGTCGCCTCATAGTAAGACGATGTCCTGTTCGATTCTCAGCTAGAGCGTCTTCTGTGTGGAGATATGCGTCAATGGGCGTACCTTTGTTGAAGGTTGTGCGTCAGGGCCGACAACTCGGCACGCAAAAATCTACTGCCAATCATTAGCGGACCGGAGTTCCGCTGTGGCGACCCCTAACCGGGAAAAGCCGAAAGACACAACAACAACCATATATTGTTTTACTGTGATTCCAAATAAACCTAATTAAGAGAACAGGATCATTGCTAAAGAAGTTATAATCTATCTCAAGGTTTTCTGTCCTAAGAATTTCTTATATTAAGTTAACTAAGTACCTTCATTATATTGGGTCTCAGTGAATGTGAATATGAAAAAAAGACAGTAAATAAGCCATGGATTTCGAGCATTAGAAAGCAACTTTACAAGGTGACATGAAATGAAGCAAATAATGACACAATATGAAATTATACAGACACAACAATGCACAGGCTGTCTGTGAATATTTCTGTTTGGGAAAACACACTCACTTTGTCAGAGGATAATGAGAAGTTTGAGGCATGAGAGATAACAGTGAGTTATTCCACCAGTATCTCATGTACAGATCCATATGTAACATCAACCACGTTTAATAAAATATATGACCTGTGCAGATTATGCAGGCAAAAGAAAAGCACTACTGCCATGACAAAGATATTAGGCATAGATGCTAGCACTGCACTGCAGGTAGTTCATCAACAAATCTCAAATACATAATCTGTTATTTCTGTCGGTGAGGAATGCACAGCAAGTATAGGACAAAGAACAGAAAAGGTCTAGTTCAATGAGTCAGTAATAAGACTGGATCATCAGGTGTGAAGGATTCAGCAGCTAATGGAATACTGCATACATGACCAGTCCAGTACATTTCATCAAGGTTTTGTTGTAACAGTCACCTTCAAAATACATGGGATACTAGCGAAAATCAGTATGACACAGTGTGATACAGAAATAGCCAACCTATTCAACTGTGTGGTACCGGTTATCATAATTCAGCCCCAGGGCTGGGGGAGGGGATGGAGGGGTGTGGGTAGCAAGACATGCTCCTCATGATCTAAGACCTTCAAAGGTACAAAGACCAATTATTTAGAGGGCAGCAAACAGCCTTCAGCAGATGACATCTGAAGGTACATGGGGATGTACAGAACTGGAAAACAGGTTATACTGCACCACAGTGTCAGCTACACAAGTTGAAGTACACACATTAATAATAGAACTGGTTACTTGTTGATCACATTTATCATACAGAGAAAACAATGTCATACTTCAAACAGCAGGATGTGTGAGGCTTACATGGGTCACAATCTAGAAAGACAATATGAGCAAAACAACATAATCTGTTAATGCACCATACATGAAACGTCTGTACCAAATATAATCCACCCAAGTAATACCCAAACAATAATGCACCCTCAAGTTCACAGACCAGCAATGTGATCTGTGGACACATCACAGGCCACTTATATGTGCCAAAAAAATGCCAAATATCCCCTGCAAAGGATAAGATTGCTTTACAGAATAATACCAAAAAGACAGTGCATGCATGTGTTTGAACGTAATATACAGGTCATTACAATGTCCTTTGTATGCACAGGAGATATGTACATGAGTACAGAATGTAAATATCAGACTATAGAAAGTTAAAAGCACAAAACACAATTCAAGACACTGTTAAGAATTTGCATATTACACGAAGAGAAACCGCCATCCATCAGTATTTTTTCAACCCTTGAATATTCAACCATGCATTTCCATGCAAAATATCACAAACAAAGCACCCCTCCCTACACACCCACATAACAAAAGACTGTACTGTAGCAAAAACAAGCAAGATGTGAACTTATACTAATCAACTAAGTATATACGCTCATGGTGCAAATGGTAATATTGGTATGCCACAGAGTGCATGCGTGGTCTTTTATAGTGTTGAATAGCTGCCCAACAACAAACAGCTGTGATTAACATCACAGTAAATAATGCCATAAATTTGTAACACAGGCAGGTGTAGTAGTTTTAACAACAGACACACACATGCATTATAATGCTTACTGAATCAGCAGTCTGCAGGCCACATCTGACATACCATCACTTGTGACAACTGTGCTCTGGGTACCTTTATTATTTTGCACCAGTTTATAGATAACCTGCAATACCCTGTAGTAAAACAAAATTAATTTGTATTGCATATATTCTAGTAGTTCTTTGATAATCCTTTGTGCATCTCTGAAATTTATATTCTAGTTTTATCAGTTGTTCATACATTAGTCTGTTCCAAACATTGGTTATCCCTGCGTATCTATGTAACAGATATTTTAAATGCATTATGTTATGTTTGCAGTCATTACCTCCTTGAAAACCAATGGAGTATTATCAGTTTTGATATAACTTAATGCATTTTTCTTTCAGCTATTGGCTATTTAGATGTTACAGCAGTTTTTTTCTTCAGTTGCTGTCATGAGACACTCATGTACATATCTTATCTTTGTACTGTGATATAAAATTTACAACCAAAACTATATCAAATTAGTATGCATTGTGTGTATACAGTTTATATTACTGTCTCACTTCAACACTTCTCTGAGTCATACCATATGCTGGCTGGAATTCACAGACATTTGCTTGGCCGGCACTAATTGGCCAATGTGGGTTGGTCAGTTAGAGACATGAAGAGAAGCTGTGATTCAGAGATATGGTAAAGTCATGCAAACACTTCATTAGAGGCTCATTACCATGTCTCTGAAGTGAACACTACACTGTCAGACCTGAATGCACTAATATTTGCCCTACCAATCTATGTATTCCAGAAACATATGCACGCTCTACGTGCACACACACACACACACACACACACACACACACACACACACACGTACACTCCCAGACATTCAAATACTCATGAACATAGATCCACAACAACAAAGATGTCCCCTCAAAATTGCTCACACTCATTAAAGCACTCACTCACATACACACGTTTGCTACATCAAATAAATGTTCACATACAGAGTCAGTAGCACACGCACACTCTCTCTCTCTGTTTCAGCCACAGTTGTGTTCCTACCAGGACACCAAGGGTGGCCCGTGCTATTGCACTGCCGGACTGCAGCCCCCCCAGCTGTAAAATTAAAGAAAATAAAAACAATTAAAAAAAAATTAAAATTCGCGGACTTTCGCACTAGTCCGGACTGCTGCTGAGATAGTCTGGAGCATGCGCAGACTGTTTCAGCAGCAGTCCAGACTGGGAAACATGGAAGAGCAGAGATCCCAGAAGTCTATGCAGTTGTAACTGCATAGACTGTCACTGGGAACAGATCGGACCCAGATTGCAACGTCTGCAGGCTGGAGTCTCGTCAGGGGAAAAAATCTCATGTGGTGGATGTGCTCCAACAGATGTAATGTGCAGGGCAAGGGTTTGTAGTGCAGCTATTGGATCGCGGACAGCTATGGATTTATTTAATGGCACAAAGGGATCCACATCGCTCCAGGGTGGGGGTGTGTGTGTGAAAATTCCCAGTTGCTGTATAATGGTGGCTAGAACAAACTCATGGTGGTGTGGTAGGGAATACCTCAGGCTTGAACCCTGTACCTTGTATGCAGGTATTAAGGACCTGAATTCCCTACCCACCACCATTTGTAAAAAAAAAAATTGCAGATTTTTGCCTCATATTTCATCTGATCTGTTCCTCATAATATCTGTGTTTTCTAAATGCTGCACTGCTTGATATTTGATGGTGCAGTGGTAGCATTGTTGCCTCACAGCTGCAGGTTCTCAGGTTTGATTCTTGGCTGGGGTGCCTTCTATGTGGGGTCTGCATCTTCTCGCTGTGTTTGTCTGGGTTTGCTTTTGTGTCCTCCCATGTTACAAAGACATGTCTGCATTATTTCTTCCTGGGCCTCTGCTGAAAATTGATGTTCTTCATCTCACATTGCTGCAGTCCTTACACTTGGGTAGTCCGCTGTCCTCGGTCGGCCCGAATATCAAAGTATAAGGCTGACGTTGGTCAAGGCGCATTTGACTGACATCAGGACGTCAGGGTACAAATGCGCATGACCGACGTCATATCCTCAGTCTTTTTTGCCGCATGGTCCGATGCAGAAGCAGCATTGCAAGTGCCGGTTGGCGTTCTGAGATTTTTCGATTTCGAAGTTTCAGACCGAGTTCAAAGTTGGCTAAGTACCCCGTTGGGGAATATTTTAGTTTTTTCTTGCCTCAGTGATTTACCAGATGTCAGAAAAAGTCAATAATTGCATTTCTTGTGGGAAACAGATACCGCATAGAGATTATCATACTTTGTGTATTCCTTGCTTAGGGCCTGAGCACGACGTTGTTGGCTGTCGCTCTTGTGCTAGATTTAATAAACGCACTATAAAGAGGAGGTTGGATTGTGCAAGGTTAGTCTTTGGGAAGCGGTGCAATTACAAAATGCCGTCGGATGCTCCGACGCCCGCTTCTTCGAAGAAGCGCAAGGACAAAGCAGTTAAGCCTAGGCTGGAAGAACCGTCTGTACCGGACGCCGGTTCTTTAGAGGTGTCGGTGGAGCCGGTGGCTCCACCGGAGGTTTCTTTGTGTTCCCAGGGTGAGACTTTAGTATTGCAAGATGTGGCCTCTCAGGAGGCAAGTCAAGCTGAGGGGGCTTCTCAGGTTACTGTACTCCCCTCCCTTCCTAGGGTGGCTAGGCCCTCTCCTTCTGTTTCTAAGGCTTCTCCCAGGGGCAGGCCAGGTTTAGCTTCAGTTGGTGTTACCCCTAGCTCTTCAGGTACTGTGCCCAAGAAGCATATGCTTAAAATGGCAGAAGATTTGATTACTTTGATAAGGGGTTCTATGCCCCCTCCTGATAAGAGGCCTAGGGTGGAGCCTGAGCTGGGGGGTTTTGAGCAGGCTTCAGATGTGTCAGAGTCTTCGGCTGAAGACTTGCAGGAGTACTCTCCTTATTCTGATTCTGATGTGGATGATTCTACTCCTTCTGCTTCTCCTCCTGAGGATTTTTCTTTTTCAGAAACTCTTCATTCCATGAGGGAGCATTTTAAGTGGGAAGGTCAGGACTTCTCTGATTCCAGGAAAAGGCTTAGGGAATTTTTGTTTTTACCCCAGCATAGGCCTTTGGCTATACCTCCTGTTTTGGATGTAGTGGAAGATGTTTTTACAGAGGCTTCTCTTAATCCTGATTCTTTGCCTCCTGCTCCTGTTAAGCCGGATAGGTATTACAGGGTGCCTGAAGCTCATAAGTATCTTTTAAGAGTCCTAGGGCAGACCCAGAAACTGTTAGCCAGGGGCCTAAAGGTGTTAAGGCTTCTGTTGTTAAGAATCCGGTTCCTGCAGACAAAGAGGCTAGGGCCTTGGATAGATGGGGAAAGAAAGTTTATACTTCTTCCACTCTTGCTATGAGGGCTTTGAATTGCCAGTTTCACATGTTGAAATACCAAAACTATCTCCTTTCACAATTAAAGTCTAAGGTTGATGCTCTGGCAGTAGGTATTGATTGTAAAGAGTTGCAAGATTTAGTGCATGTTTCTGAACAGGTGGGTAAGCATTCTTTGCAATGTGGTTTTGATGCTGTACAGGCCTCATCTAGGGTGGCTGCCACTGGGTCAGTGCTTCGCAGGCACGCCTGGTTAAGGGATCAAAATTTGTCTGAACATGTTAAAACAAGGATTTTAGATGCTCCTTTACAATCTGACGTGTTGTTTGGTCCTCCTGTTGAGGCAGTTTTAAAGAAAATGGAAGACAAAGCTAAGTCTATGCAGACTGTTAAAGATTTTTTGCAGGTTCAGCCTCCAAAGTTTAGCAGAAATTGGCCTGCTAAAGGGTGGACGTATCCTTCTTATGATTCCCAGTCTAGGGGTAGATCTAGGCGTGGTAGGGGCAGAGCTCAGGGCTCTTTCAGGCCTAGAACAGGGAGTTCTCCTGCACAGTCTTCAGGTGAGGGCAGGGGTCAGTCCTTTCGTAAACAGACCCAATGACCTACCTTTTCAGCTGCCAGAGCCTTCTCGTCTGGCAGCACCTTTGGGAGGAAGGTTGGCACTTTTCAAAGAAAATTGGAGTTTAATTACCCAAGACAAATGGGTATTGGATATCATACATCAAGGTTACAGGTTTTATTTCCATACCTTGCCTCCTTTCAGAGGCATGCCAGACGTTCCTCCTCAACAAAGAATAGAGGCTCACAAGCAAATTTCTCTGTTACTTCAACTAGGGCCATACAGCTGGTCCCTATGCCAGAAGTGGGCCTAGGATTTTATTCTCGCCTGTTCCTAGTACCAAAGAAGGGGAACACGTGGAGACCAATTTTGGATCTATCTATCCTCAACACTTATCTGGACATTCCCAAGTTCAAAATGTTGACGTTACAACAGCTTTTGCCTCTGCTGGGCAAGGATCATTGGATGGTAACTTTGGATCTCAAGGAGGCGTACCTTCATGTTCCTATCAGACTAAGTTGCAGGAAGTATCCGCGTTTTCGAGCTGGGACTTTTCACTATCAGTTCTCTGCATTGCCCTTTGGCTTATCTACTGCGCCCAGAGTGTTCACAAAAGTTCTGGCTCCAGTGATAGCTTTCTTCAGGCTGAAAGGAATACAGATCTATCCTTATTTGGACGACTGCCTGATTCTGGCTCAAGGAAGGGAAGAGCTTCTTCATCATTTGGAATATGTGATAGCAGTGCTAAGATGCCTAGGGTATTCTGTGAACGAAATAAAGTCCAGTCTAGTACCCTCTCAAGACATGTGCTTTCTGGGTGTGAGACTGAATACAGCATCCCAGATGGCCTTTTAACCCCGGACAAACAAAAGAGTCTATCCCTTTACTTCCATCAGCTATCTCATCAGTCCGGGCTGACTGCAAGGACAGTCCTTCAAGCCTTAGGGTTCATGGCATCTTGTATTCTGGTGCTTCCCAATGCCAAACTGCATATGAGGAAGCTACAATGGTATCTCAAAAATGTATGGACACAGCACTGCCAGGATCTAGACACTGTCATTCAAATAATACCTTGCATTCAAAAGGAATTTTTGTGGTGGGCTCAGGAATGTCACCTAAACAAGGGACTCTCTGTGACCCGGCCAGAGGCGAGTCAGATTTTAACGACAGATGCCTCAGACAAAGCTTGGGAGCTCATCTAAATGGAAAGTGGATACAAGACAAGTGGCCTGCCAGACTACAACATCTACATATCAATCTAAAGGAGATGTTAGCAGTCCAGTTTGCATTAATAGCTTTCAAGGATTTACTTCTTCCAGGGCAGGTGTTGATTCTAACAGACAACACAACTGTCATGTGGTACATCAACAAGCAAGGGGAACATTCTTATCCTCTATGCAGGCAAGCAATGATTTTGTGGGAGACTGCTCTCAGTTTACAACTCAATCTTCAGGCAAGGTTTCTGCCAGGAGCACAGAACTCCTTAGCAGATGTGTTGAGCAGACAATTATGGATCCCCACGAGTGGAAATTGGATCCTCATGTGTTTCAGAAATTGACAGTGTCATGGGGAACTCCAGACATAGATCTGTTCGCTTCTCCACTAAACCATCAGCTGCCAAAGTTTTGCACAAAAAGGTTTCATCCCACAGCTTGGAAAGTGGATGCTCTTTCTTTCAATTGGAGCAATCTTCATGTGTATGCCTTTCCACCTCTGCCTCTCCTCCCAAAGGTACTTCTAAAGGTCAGACAGGACAAGCCAAGGATGATTCTAATAGCTCCAGATTGGCCTCGACAGCACTGGTACCCATTACTGAGAAGTCTGGTACGGAAGCCTCCATGGCCTTTGCCTTCGATTCCACACCTGTTGTCACAGGAGGACAGCCATTTGCTCAATGTCAAACTTCACTCTCTTCACCTAACAGCCTGGCATATTCTGTTTTGAACCATAGAGGGTCTCAACTTCCACAACAAGTTTTGAATGTGATTTTGGAAGCTAGAAGGCCTAGTACAAGGAAAGTGTACGCAGATAAATGGAAGAGATTTTTATTTTGGAGTGCAGCAAAAGATTTTGATGTTTCTGAGCCTAATTTGAGTGTGGCTCTTCAATATCTTACTGAGTTACTGGACAAAGGTTTGTCTTTCTCTTCTATTAAGGTTCATGCTGCAGCAATTTAGGCTCACTATGATTGTGACCCACCATTGTTTTCTCATCCTTTGTTCAAGCAATTTCTTAGAGGGGCAAAGAATATAAGACCCCCACGAAGAGCTCCTACTCCTGCTTGGGATCTCAATTTTGTTTTGGAGAAACTCACTCTACAACCTTTTGAGCCTGCAGCTACTTCTGAGTTGAAATATTTGTCATGGAAGACTGCTTTTTTGTTGGCAATTACCTCTGCAAGAAGGGTTTCTGAATTGCAGGCCCTTATGGCGGTTGAGCCTTTCTTGATTTTCCATAAGGATAGGGTATCATTACGTACTAATCCTTCCTTTATGCCTAAGGTGATTTCTAGTGTGGCTTTAAACCAAACTATTCATTTGCCTACTTTTTATGCAAATCCCCAAAATAAAGGGGAAAAGATTTTGCACACTTTAGATGTACACAGGCAGTTGCGATATTATTTGGACAGAACTAAAGGGTTCAGGCAGTCTCAGCAGTTGTTTGTTTCTTTTGCTTTGAGTTCTCAGGGCAAGCCTGTGTCAAAACAAACTATTTCTAAGTGGATTGGGTTTTGCATTGCTTTCTGTTATTCCCATCATGGCAAGGAGATTCCAGCTGGGATTAGGCCTCATTCCACTAGGGCTACTGCCACTTCAACAGCTTTTTTGAGGGGAGTGGCAACCAAGGATATTTTGGAGGCAGCTACTTGGAGTTCAGTGCATACTTTCTCTAGGCATTATCACCTGCCACTTTACTCTAAGTCCAGGGCTGGTTTTGCCACTGCTGTTTTGCAGGGTATCTTAGCAGCTCCTGCTTCCTTGTAGTTAGCCATCCTCCCTTACCTCTGCTTTGGGATTCTACCCAAGTGTAAGGACTGCAGCAATGTGAGATGAAGAACATAGTACAGTTTTGTACCTACCATAAATGTAGATGTTCGAAGATCCACATTGCTGCAGTCCAATTTACCCTCCCTCCTTCCCCTCTGTAGTTAGAGGTGGTTGTGTGGGTTGGGTTGTACATATTGTGTATTTTGTATATATTGTACATATAGTTAGTGCAAGGGTGGGGGGTTGGTTGTTTGCTGTCTTTTGGTTTTGACCTTTATTTTTAGGGTCTTCTGACATCTGGGGCAAGAAAAGACTGAGGATATGACGTCGGTCATGCGCATTTGTACCCTGACGTACTGATGTCAGTCAAATGCGCCTTGACCGACGTCAGCCTTATACTTTGATATTCGGGCCGACCGAGGACAGTGGACTACCCAAGTGTAAGGACTGCAGCAATGTGGATCTTCGAACATCTACATTTATGGTAGGTACAAAACTGTACTTTTTTTTGTTCCAAGTCAGACTGCCCTGATTAACAAATGTTAAATAAAATTGACAGGCATTTGAATTTCAGACTTCAGGTTTCTGAAAATGTTTAATTTCTTACACATTTGATGGTGCAGTGGTAGCATTGTTGCCTCGCAGCTATAGGTTTTTCTGGTTTGATTCTTGGCTGGGGTACCTTCTGTGTGGAGTCTGCATCTCATCCCTGTGTTTGTGTGGATTTGCTCAGGTGTCCTGCCATTTTACAAAGACATGTGTCTGCAGTATTTCTCCCTGGGCCTCTGCTGAAAATTGTTTTTGTTCCGTCAGAAGTAAAATTGACAGGCATTTGAATTTCAGACTTCATATTCTTCAGAAAATACATAGTAACAGAACCTTTTATTCTAGCAATTTTCTAAGTTTGTAAGATGAATATTTAAATGTGTCCTTATTTTTGGGACTGTATTTCCCCATTATTGGCTTTGTCCAGGTTTTTTGTGCTAAGGTAGACAGCTGTGGCAAAAACTGAATTCACTGAATATGTTTGAGAGCTGTATTCTCTCATTACTGGGTTTGTCCAGGTGTTTTGTGCTAAGAGGTTGACAGCTATGGTGAGAACTGAATTCATTAAATGATAGCCATTTAAGTTTCAGTCTTCCACTCTTTCACAAAGCAGCTGATTTGGTGTAGTGGTATGTTGCTCTGACTGTGTTGCACAGGGACCGTGGCAGTAAAATGTATGGTGGTAACACAGCATTTTATTCTAGCAACTTTCCAAGATTATACAAGCAATGTTTAATGTGTCCCTGGTTTTTGGGCTTTTGACCCCCCCCCCCCCAATAAATGTGGCTTTTTCCAGATTTCTTGTGCTGCGAAGTTGAGATGCAGTTGAGTATTGAGTAGATTTTACAAGGAGCTGAGAGCTGCAGGGGAAGAGAAGTTTAGTGCTGCTTATGCTAAGTCAGCTTGCATTGTTAATAGCACAACAGGTTGTGTACTTAAACCACAAAGAGAAAAAATAAACTTGTTAAACAAAAAAACATGGTACCAACTGCAGACCAAGCGAACGTTGTACAAAAAACCTTTACTTTGTATCGTAAGCGCTTTCATGCAGACAATCTCCGCACTTCTTCAGACAAAGTTACCATACGACCGTTTGTTTAAATGCACTGTTATTAAACAGATGAGTGCGTTCCCAGAACGCCATGACTGAGTTTGCGAATGTGCCGCCACATGGGGAGCCCATCGCTACTAAGAAACTACTAATACTAAGAAAATTTATCTTTAAAAATCGGTAATAAACAGAACAATATTTGAAATTCACACACACGGGAAGGTGTTAGATTCAAGTTTATTATTTTTTGTTATTATTATTGTTACAAACTTTCTTGAGTATTATTATATTTTAAACTTGGTTTTAGGAATTTTTTATGTGGAAACAAGTGAACTTTGATTGTTATAAAATTAATTGTCTTAAATTGTTCAATGAAGTAATTATTTATGTGAATATATATAATGAGTATCACATGTCTGTAACTTTGTCTGAAGAAGTGCGGAGATTGTCTGCATGAAAGCGCTTACGATACAAAGTAAAGGTTTTTTGTACAACGTTCGCTTGGTCTGCAGTTGGTACCGTGTCTTTTTGTTTAACAAGTTTATTTTTTCTCTTTGTGGTTTATGGCTGATAACAACAGTATACAACTATCGCAGCCCTCGGGGACGTTTCTATCTAACACCGATCCTGGGACGTCTACAAATGACGACAGTAGATCCGTTGGGAATCTAACGGCTCTTATACAGCGCCTTACACAACGGGTAGACGACCTGGCTACACAGTTTAATAGCCGGTTTCCTGATTCAACATCGGCGGTTCGTCCGAGAACAGGTGTCAACTTTCAACAGACCCCACAAATTTTGAGGTCTGTACAAGATGAAAATATTTCAGAACAACGAAACACATCTTTTAATTCAATGGACAATATACCTAATGCACAACCTACAAGGCACGAGCCAAGTGCAAATAGTGGTGATGTTTCACCAAGTCTAAGAACTTATTTGCCTAGTAATAAGTTACCTTTATTGCACGAGTTCATTAAAGCCTCTGACAATATGTTCTACAACAACTCGCAAATTGGAAATTTTGAACAAAATGGACATATCAATAACAATAGCATTGTTTCTAAGTTAAAAGAATTTGATGCGGTTCTTTTAAAATATAAAAAATTACAAGCAGAAACAATGTACTTTCGTGAATGTATAAACCACAGTATTGTACCTAAGGGGTTAAGGCAATGGAAGTACCCCTCTGGGGTTATAAAAAATTCTGTCTTCCACAAACAACTAATTCAGTTTTTCAATCAGCAAGGACTGAACTTTTTGGAACTGCTCATAGGTGCTTACAACAATCAAATGGTGGACTTGAAAACTCAATTGGAAATACTTGAAAAAGAAATAAAAGATGATAGAGACTTTCATAGTTATGAATACGACTATGGGCGTATCTTTATCAGCATCAATTCACTATTAAACAAAATCAATGAGACTAAGAAGCGGAAATTTCACAGGGACAAATTGGCTTACAACAAAAATACGGCGTATCCTGATCCACCCCCTCTGAACAACATAATGGTACAGTCCCAACGTGTTTCACGTCCAAATTACAGCCTCAGCAATAATGACGACCAAGTTTCGGATGCCGACTTGGACGAGTTTCCTCAACTATTAGCTGATTCTCAACAGGAAAATGGTGAAACCCCTTCAGAAGTCAGAAGAAGTGAAAGGATTCACCAACAGCAACAACGGAACAAAAGCGACATGAATGGACATAATTCTGTTTCTACTTCGGGTTTTCAACAACATCGGAACTATCCGAAACCCAATACGAACAAGAACAACAGGAAAACTCAGAACAGGAAATTCTACAATCGTCGCAAGAAACAATAATGGACTGTTTGCATGGTACGCCTATAATTGTTTATAACACCAGTAGAGACTTTAAAGTTTATAATTATACTTCATTTACACCTGAAACAGCGTTTATTGACACTTTAGCTAAAGGTTTCAATTTTTGCATTACCCAGTAGCTTAAATATAGGGCGGGTGTTATGCGACCTTAAGCTATACACCAGAAAATTGAATTTAAGTATGTTGTTTAGGGGTAGTAATGCGATCTTAAATGATGAAAGGGTACCAAGTATATACAATCCACCGCTCAATGGCAATCTAGCAGCATTTGAAAAGGTCTCTGAAATGCACTTAAGGGGCTTGTATAACAAATGTAAAAACGTTCATGAGAGAGATATTTTTGTTAAAGACATGATTAAATCAGTCAAAGGTCATCAGATAAGGGTTATGAAACCTGACAAGGGTGGGGGCGCAGTCCTAATGTATGAGGATGACTATAATAGACACATGGAATCAATGTTGTCTTCGGACAACTATGAGGTTATTTCTAGAAATGAGCTTAATCAAGCCCTACTGAAAATTAAGAATATTTTAAACGATTTGTTCATAGATGGAAGTCTTACCTCAGATTTATACCATTATTTGGACATGGCAGCCCCCCGTACTCCGGTTATGTTTGGAGTTCCTAAACTCCATAAAGGATTGAACAACCCTGCTTTTAGACCCATTATTGACGGCAGGCAATCGATAACATATGCCTGCGCAAAATGGGTGGACAACAAATTGAAAGGAATTTTGAAAACAGAGCCACAGATCTGTATTGATTCGTGGCATGTATTAAAAAACCTTAATACAATTCCCTTCCAAGATGAGTATAAGTTTATTACGGCGGATGTTACGAACTTGTATACGGTTATCCCACAGGACATTGGTCTTGAATGGGTTAAGGATTTCCTTTTGTTTAAACATCTCGATGGCACAGACATTGATTTGATCATTATATTATTGGAACTAGTGTTGAATAACAAACTATTTTTTGTTTAAAAACAAAATTTACTTGCAAAAGACTGGGGTAGCGATGGGCTCCCCATGTGGCGGCACATTCGCAAACTCAGTCATGGCGTTCTGGGAACGCACTCATCTGTTTAATAACAGTGCATTTAAACAAATGGTTGTATGGTACACTCGATACCAAGACAACATTTTTATGATTGTTAATGGAAATGATGACCAAGTAAAGAACCTAATGCAAAGCATGAATTCTTTCACTGCTTTTTTAGAATTTTCCTTTGTGTTGGAAAGTGAATCAATTAATTTTTTAGACATTTCAATTGGTAAAGATCTTCTCAAGAAATGTTTTGTCACTAACATTTACAGAAAAAAACTGTATAGTAATTCACTATTACATTTCACTAGCAACCACCCATACTCTCAAAAAAGAGGCATTGTGAAAGGACAACTGGTTCGTGCCTCACGTATGTGTTCGGAAGATCATTTGTTTTATGAAGAATGTGCACTTCTCAAATAAATGTTTCTAAATAGAGGGTATCCAAGTAAGCTCTTCAATAATGTGATGAAGGAAGTACAACAAAAACGTCAAAATGGCTCATTAGCACCACTTCTACTTCATCACAATACTGTCACGCCAACGCATGATTTATGTATAACATTGTCTAATGAGAGACTAGACTTGGAAGTTATTAACAACAATATTACAAATTATAGATCTTGTTTATCTACCCAATACAATGAACACATATTGGAATTTAAAAATATTCTAAATATAAATTGGGAACTAATTTTGCAGGATTCCCAATGCAGTGAAATCTTAGGTTCAAAACCTTTAGTGGTTTTCAAAAGGACACCATCTCTTAAAACATTATTGGAACGCCCCTTGCAGCAACACAAAATTAAGAAAGGGATGTTCAAATGTGGGTATTGCAACTATTGCAAGCACATTCAAACTGGTTCCACATTTAATATCAAAGGAGAAAAATATTACATTAACGACAAATATAACTGTCAAACAGAAGGTGTAGTTTATGTAGCAATTTGCCAATCATGTAATGTTTTCTATTTTGGCAAGACCGAACGCCCACTCAGGCAACGCATATATGAACATTTATATGCTATTGCCAAGAACAACACCATTAACGCCTTGGCGAAACATATTTCAACGAATAGAGACCACAAATTTTTATTCTTAGTGGTCCAGCAAATTAAAAAAGATCCGAGAGGTGGTCCTTGGAACTTGTTGCTAGAAGAACAAGAGTTGCTATGGCAACTCAAGACAAATGCACAAGTTCATCCAGGTCTTAATGAGACTTGTTCGATCAAATGTCTCTTAAAACTTAGAGCTCTTTTGAGATAGATTATTCATCTTGTTGTTGTATAGGTTATTTATAAGTTATGAAACCTGTTTAGATACATCAGGAAATACTAAGAAAATTTATCTTTAAAAATCGGTAATAAACAGAACAATATTTGAAATTCACACACACGGGAAGGTGTTAGATTCAAGTTTATTATTTTTTGTTATTATTATTGTTACAAACTTTCTTGAGTATTATTATATTTTAAACTTGGTTTTAGGAATTTTTTATGTGGAAACAAGTGAACTTTGATTGTTATAAAATGAATTGTCTTAAATTGTTCAATGAAGTAATTATTTATGTGAATATATATAATGAGTATCACATGTCTGTAACTTTGTCTGAAGAAGTGCGGAGATTGTCTGCATGAAAGCGCTTACGATACAAAGTAAAGGTTTTTTGTACAACGTTTGCTTGGTCTGCAGTTGGTACCGTGTTTTTTTGTTTAACAGGTTGTGTACTTACTTTTGATGCAGAAGGTTGTTGGTTCTACTCCCACAAGGGGTGAATGCTGCCGTACTGAAAAAGTTAAGATACTAACAATGAGCCTGTTATCAGTTTGCCATCCATTTCCTATTGCAATATTACTAGCTTATCTTTTTTAATGTAATATAGGCAATTTATTCCTCAGGGACATCAGACACTTTATTTTTCAATGAAACCATGAAATGTAAAGGTGTTTGCTAGCAGCAACCTCTTTATTAGTTACAGATTTATTTAATGTGGAATTATTTAGACTTTTTTACTTCTTCAGAGATTGTGCATATTTACTGATAATGGTGGACTGTAGAATTGTGCATATGTACTGATAATGGTGGACTGTAGAAGTTTGAGTAGACTTTTATGATGAAAATGTTTTGAACTGGGCAGTTTTGTCACTATGGGTAGATGCATTTTGTTTCATTGTTTACTGGAAAGATGTTCTGAATTGGGCAGTTTTGTCATTATTGGTGCATGCGTTTTGTTTCATAGTTTACTGGAAAAATGTTCAAAACTATAGGAAGGTGTATCAAAGAGCACATGTATGTTTCATATGCAAGGGGCCAGTGATTTGAAAACAGCCCAGAATTAATCTTTATCTGCCACTGGTAAAATGTATTTTCTTTGAATGTGGGTTTCAATGCTGTTTCAATGAATGTGAGTTTCAAGGGCAGAGAAGTTTTAATGCTAAGTTTGTTTAGCAGATGTCTTAGTGTTTGTGCTGTAAAATGCAAAATAAAACTTTCAAATGAAGTCCATATCATCATAGAAGTAAATCAGTATGCACATTAGTGTTTATGGTAAATGGAGTGAAATAGCCAAGTAATGGATCATTGGAATGGCTGCAGGGGGAGGCTCCATTCGACCATGATTTTGTGAGGGGGAAGGGCGGCAAACTTAGACAGCCCCAGCTGAACTATACCTCCCAACTGTCCAGATTTTCAAAGAATGAATAGATTTTTGCTTCTTATTTTTGGTTTGTCGCCTCACAGTTAGACGTTGCCCGTTCGATCCTCAGTTAGAGCGTCTTCTGTGTGGCGACATGCGTGAACGGGCATTCCTTCGTTGAAGGTTGTGCGTTAGGCCCCGCAAGCCAGCACGTAAAACTCTACTGCCAATCATTAGCGGACCGGAGTTTCGCTGTGGCGACCCCTAACCGGGAAAAAGCCGAAAGACACAAACAAGCATTTTTGGTTTGTTCCTCATAAAATTTGTGGTTTTCTGGCAAATCATTTAGGAATTAAGTCAGTAAATAATGATACACTGAGTTTCAGACTTCATAACCTTCAGAAAAATGCATGCTAAAGTAAGACCTGTTGTTCTATCAACTGTCTCAGTTCATACAAGAGCAATTTTTAGTACTGTTTATATGTTCCCCCAATATATTTGGCCTTGTCCAGATTTATTGCATTAACATATTGAGAGGTACATGCAAATACATTGCTTTATAGAATTAAGCATAGCCAAACCTCTCAACTGTCCCTGATTTTGGCTCAAAATGTTGCTCTTCCTCCTAATAATCCCTCCACAAAATAGCAATTTTGGAAGAAAACATGGAGGGTTTATAATTAAGAAATAACTGTAATAATCAGAGTTGTAGATTACTTTTATTTCAGAAATAAATGTAGATTCTTTTATTTTGTCAGCTGCTCAAGTTAGCAGTACTAATATTAAAGTGTCCCTTCTTTGACAGGTTCCCAGCTGTATTGTGTGGCTATTTTATATTTTTACATCACATTTTTGGTCCATTTTTGATAAAATTGTGTTTTTTTTGGCAAATTAGTGACAAATCATTAAAGACTGAAGTTAGAAAATAATGACAGACATTTGAGTTTCAGATTTCATACCATTCAGAAAATTCATACTAATGCAAGACCTATTCTATTATCTTTCTAAGTTTATAAGAGCAATATTTAAAAATTGTCCTTATTTTTGGGCCTTTGTCCCACTTCTTTATATGGCTTTGTCCAGGTTTCTTGCTCTGAGGTTGAGAGGTATGACAAATGTGTCAGGGCCATCACAGTCAGCCAGAGACATTTCAAATTGTGACATACTTGTTGCACCCCACTCCCCCATGTAGTGACTGGATGCATCAAAGCAAGGCAAGGAGTAGTTATGCAGTGTAAATGTGCAGACTATCCCCCCCATCCAAGGTAGACACATGTACTAGAGTGGCTTTTCATCTGTCCTTGATTTTTGCAGAATGGTCTGGTTTCTGTCATATTTTTTGTACTGTTGATTTATGCTTATTACTCAAAGTGCCTGTTGCTCTGTGTTTAAGTAGCAATACTTTAATGACCATCAGGTAAGCTTGGCTGAGATCGTAAGATGCAAGTAAGCTTTAATAAGCATACTGTTAAAGAATTGCCAACATTGAAAGCCTTTCTGTTGTTCCCATGTAGAGAATACTTAACTAGATAATGTATAAGCCTTGGGTATTGAAATGCATATGACAGTATTTGTAATAAAGGACAGGATTACATTATTTTAAGAAGCTCGTTACACTTGGAGACTTCCAGTCATCTCTGCAGGCTTTACCCGCAAACTAAACAGAATGCCAATTGTGTGGTCCCTAACCTGTACAGTAATCCTTTTAAGCAATGTATCTTAAGCTTATTTCTTGTTTGCTTTTCATTTTTTACTTTGATCATGTTTTCCCCATGAAATAAGTAGATAGTTGTCAGGCAGCAGGTCTTTTTTTGGATAAGAAACATTTTTACAAGTGGGGGCATCAGAGATTTCTACTTTCAGCATGTTACTTGGTACTTTAATAAAGCTGAATATAAATTATAATTAGAACTGCAGTGCAAGAAGTGGTTTGAGTTGAGTGCTGCTTGTTTTTCTTATACTTGATTTTGACTGGCATTCCATTAATGTATTTAAAAAGTAATTTATTTTTTCATGCCTCACAACCTTTTTGTTTCCATCTAGACATTAAGTAAGCTGTCATGCAGCCAATGCATTGAAATATTTTTATTCTTCTACACTTCATTTTGTCTTGATTGGACTCTCATAATGACGATTTGGCACCCAGGGCAGTGTATTTAGTTACTTTTTGTGGTTTTGAGCATGGCTCCTCCCCTTTATAGTTGGCCACACACCCTCCCATTGACCCCACCCATTCAGCTGTCTCCTGCAGCCCCCCTTTGATTTGAAGTCACCAGCCACCACTGCAGGACACAACCACATGTGCAGACACAAACACACACACACACACAGGTCTGCTGCACATGCCTGTGCTGCTATAACTCCCATAGAGTTGCTTAACTAGTGTGAATTCCTTTTTTTTTTCTTTAACAAAATGCCAAGACATCTGTTGTTTTTTAAGATAACTCCAATTTGTGAAGTCAACAATGGTAGGTATTATAGTTTTTAGACGTGATAGTAAAAAGATCAAACATATCAGCAGACACTGAGTGAGCACAACCCAGTTAGTAGTTATATAAAAAAATAATAACATTTATTAATAAACGAAACAAAAAACATTAAAATGATTTTAGAACAGGGATAAGCATCAAAGAAAAGGGCAGTATCCAAAAACCTATAGGAACATACACATTTTACATTTACATCCATCAGCCCTTAGATTATTAATAATTATACAACCTGTATTGTAGTGTGCAAAGAAGGTTTAATTGTGAAACCACCAGAATTACTTATCATGCACAGTGTTAATTGTGTGAATTCTTCTACACTGCATGTGCTTGTAGAAAGTTGAAAGAGAGAAGACCAGAACATACTATAGCTGTTAAGAACGGAGACATGAAAAATGCTATGGCCAAACACAAGAAGCATTGTAAACGTTACATAAAATTTGTGTTTTTTATTTTAGAAAAAAAAAATAAAAGCGACCTGAGAGGAGGAGGGAACATAGAAGTAGTCTTAGACAGATGTGAATTAATTTGGCAATTCAAATTTAATTAATTTATTTTGCATATCTAAATGACAGCATTAATTTAGCTTGTTATTTTTTTTTTAACTGAGGTGACTGCAACACTAAAGGAAATGGATTGGTTTAAGTCAGGTCATGTGACTGTTCTGTTAAGACTTATAAACTTGCGTGCTGGTATCAGTTAAGTGATGCAGTGGTGCAACTGTTAAATTTGTTGCCTCACAGCAACATGTTCTCCGGTTTGATTCTTGGCTTGGATGCCTTCTGTATGTAGTCTGCATGTCCTCCCTGCCTTTGCATGGGCTTCCTCCGGGTACTCAGGTTTCCTCCCACATAACAAAGACATGTGTCTGGAGCATTTCTCCCCAGACCTCCACTGAAAATAGGCTCTGTCCTAGTTGGACTTTCCTGGCCAACAAATGATAAATAACTAACTAAATAAATAAAGTGTCTGGTGAAGTTCTTGTAACATTCATGGAACAAAAGTTCTTACAGTTTTATTAAAGTATTTAGTCATGTTTGGTGTGTTACATTTTTTAAGTGCTCATATCAAGAGACATGCTAAACAGTACTAAACATTCACTAGGACACTCCTCAAACTGTTTAACTTAAGTGTATTTGCAGGTTTTGTTCATGAAGTTTGGTGACAGCAGTGGTGATGTCTCTATATAAGAGAGGCCCTATCACCCACCTTGGAATTTATAGACTCCTCAGTCCTGATGAGTCTCATCTGCAAAACTATGAAATAAAGTGTTATAAATGACCTCATAAAGTATAATATCAAAAATCTTATCAGGCTTAATGTGTTGCAGTCTGACTTTGTCAAGAGAAGGTCCTTCCTAATTAATTTGGTTAACTTCTTCAGGAGGGTTACACAAGCTGTTGACAGTAGTCATGCTGTTCACACATCATATCTTGACCTTTTCAAGGTATTTGACACCATCCCCCATGCTAGCATTGTAAATACATTTAACACTTTAAAAACAGATCCCTTGTAGCAAAATGATTAAAGAAGAACCTCACCCACAGACTCAAAAAACATGTTTATTTCATCACGGTTTGGTGTTTCTTACATTTTAACACCACTCCGGGACTATTTACTTAAATATTTTTATATGTAATTTCTGAGTCTGACCACATGGGGGTCTGACATCTTGAAGTAATTCCTTGAAGTAATTCTGATTGTTTAGTCTGCCTCTAAGCATCCCACAATGCAGTGCTTGTCTGTAAAACAATTACATCACGCAGGCCTCTTTCTTCCTAAAGCTCCTGTCACTGCATTGATTTTACATGCATGCATTGATATCTTTCAGTCAGTTAGTTTTAAGTACCATTTTATGCCATTAAGTGACTACTTAAAACACAGTGCAAATGCCACAGAACAGACTTTCAAAGTGGTTTTTACTGCTTTTTTTTTAGACTGGCTAAGTTGTAGTTTTTTGTGAAGCCTGAATTTTCCTACTTTGACTCATCTCTCATCCCCCTTCACACCTAACTTCGCTAGCTGTAAAAGTGCTATGGGTAATTTGAGCTGTTACCTGCTGTGATTAACAGCTCACAGCAGGAGGCTTGACTCATGTACTGTTTCCTTGTTCTAGCCTCTACTTTCTGTATGGGTAGAGGAAGGACCAGGGAGCTGTGACATCCCAGCATGGGTGGGTTTTTAGGACGGTCATGGTGATGTCAGTTTGAGGAGGGAATTGGCCAGAAAACTACCTGTATCCATTGGCCTTGATGACATCAATGAATTGGAGACTGCAGCAAGCATTTCCAGGGTGGAATAAAAGTTTTTTGAAAGTGAAACTGCCACAGTACAGTAAGATACTGTTCTAGTGGAGAAAAACAGTTGATTTAAAATATTTTAAATGCGGTATTGTTGTTTATTCATAGCAGGGACAGTAAATATGGAGAAAAAGGACAGAGAAGTTGAGCATTTAATAATAGAATCCCATTGTCGCCCTTCAAAAGACAGAGCTGACTGTGTGAGTGACAGGTGTTTTGTCAGAAAGAATGAAGGTAACCATCGGTATCTTCCTAGGACTCAGCATTGGGACCCCTCCTTTTAGTCATTTCCTTTGCAGATCTGCAGACTGGAACCCAAGACCTCTGGCTCAGTAAGTTTGCAGATGATTGCAAACTGGAAGTTATTGTCAGTTTCTTCTCTGGTACCCTAACCATTCAGCAAAAACTTAAACATGTAAAACTGGTCTATTGAAAATGTACTGAAATTAAATGAAAAAAATTGCAGTATTGTCACATTTGGTAGACACTCCTTCCCCTAAGCATAAGTATAGACAATACTACATTTCAAAATTAAAATGCTGTTGGAGACCTTGGCTCATGGGTTAATTCCCTCTCTTTTGATGATGATGTGACAACAGTAGCAAAAAACTCCTTCTACCTATCACAGCCAAGGAATACCATTCACAACTAAAGAAGCCATTGTTCCCTTATATTCAGCATCGATTAGACTAGATATTGAGGTTAAATGCCTCTTCTGGATGTACTTCACAAGACATATCAAACAACTTGAAAGACTCCAGGGGTTCCTAACAAAGAAGATCATGGGCTTAAACACCCTGAGCTACCAAGAGATACACAAAACACTGTCCATTTATTCAGTATCTTACAGACGCTTGAGGGGAGATCTGTGCCTTGGCTTTCATACCATTATTGTCCTGGATTCCTGGATCTCTTGTACCTCCACAAGTCTAATAGTTTCACAAATATCAGAACTAAGGAACTAAATCTTCAGTAGCATGTAAGTAAAAAGCAACTGAGAGACAGATTCATTGTGCTGCCCCTTCCCTTCATCTGGAATAGACAGCCCCTGCAAATTAAGTAGTGGGATAAACTATTATCCTCCGAAGGAAACCTAGATAATTGGATGGTCACCTACAAATTCACCCGGGCTTGACTGTCCCAGACCCCCTAGAGAAGGGGAATACAGCCTAAAGTTGGGTACTGGCAAGATGTAAATTGGACTATGGCTGTCCACTGCATTTTCATAGAATTAATCAAAATAAGCATGAAATATAAATATAGTCCACACATTACAGAAGACTCCGTGACATAAATAAACTGAAAACGTACTGAAACAATGTTAAATCATTTTTGCAGGGGAGCTTTGATTTCAGCACATACTGAAGTGGGAGTGTGACCTCCACACCCCTACGACTTATAGATACTAACACTAAAACTGTATCTTGTGGGGTGGGAACAATTCAAAGTATCACATTCTCAATCTTTTTTATATATACCTCATCAATCACATATTTGTGGTTTCTTTTTAGAGTGTCAGTCACAACTGTCTTGTATGTCTGCCCACTGTCAACATATACAGGGATGTACAAATAACTTTTAATAGAGAAAATACGTATAAACATGTATAAACATGGCTAATGTAACTAGTAGAAACAGGTGTCTCCCCCCCCCCGGTTCACTACTTGTTCCAATGCACTGAATTTAAAGTGGTGGTTGGGAAAGTCATGGAATTGTTTTGTTAAGGCATTATTCATGTTGCCTTTTCATATGTCATGTAGGTGTTGGTAAATGCATTTATTAAAGGAGTTAATGGTCTTCCCTATATAAAAATTGTTGCATTGTTGGCAAATAGCAACATAAACCAAGCTGCTGCTTAAACAGTTAAGACGCTGTTGTAAAGTCACTTTACCATACCCGTTGATGTAAACAGTGTTGTTTTCCAAAATGTAAGGACATTGGGCACAATGTCCACATTTTTTCATGTGCCCTTTTGTTTTAACAACACCCCCTCTTTCCAACAGGTTTTTTATGCTCAGATCTTTTTTGTATATTATCAAAAGTTTCTCCCCTACTTTTTTTAAGATTTTCTTTATCACTACTGAAAATTATCCAGTTGTTCACAACCACCTCTCTAATGCTTTCAAAACAGGGGTTACATGATAATATTAAGACATTAGTAAAGGGTTTAACCACATTCCCGGTGTTTTCACTTATCACTGCTGCTGTTCTCATTTCCACAGGTGCTGCACTCAATAGGGGATAGAAATGCCTGTTTTGTCTCTTTATCATGAGTTCATCTAGTACAGGTTCTATAAAATGACTAGGGTATCCTCTGTTTAACAACAAACTTTTTAAGATTTCCATCTCATTTAGGAACACCCTGTCATCACTGACCATTCTAGCTAATCTGACAGCCGGTCCCTTGACTAGAGATCTTTTTTGATGCCTAGGATAGCAGCTGTTGAAATGCAACAGAGCATTAGAATAGGTTGGCTTTCTGTATAACCCCGAGGTAAAAGTCTCATTCTCTCTATCCTTGCAAATGGTAATGTCCAAAAAGTTGATCATGTCACTACTAGTTGTCATGGTAAATTGTAGGAACTGTGTACTTGTGTTTGAAGAATTCACCTAACTGTTCCTCAGAGCCTTCCCAAAATATTAATATATCATCCAGGAAGCGCCCATAGAACCTACAGTATTTAAACAGTTCTGATTTAAAGACAATAGTAGTCTCCCATTGAGCCAACAGAATATTGGCAAATATGAGGGGCACAAACCTCCCCCATTCTGCCTAAACAATTGATTTTCAAAAATAATGAAATTATTTTCAAAATAAGTTCTATCAGAGTCCTGAACATCAAAATTCTTGAATGACTGAGCTTAGTATTGGTACATAAAAAATCATAAAAAATTATGGTGCCTTGTTCATGGGGGATTACTGTAAATAAATCTTTGACATCAACTGTAACCAAAATGAAGTGAACTGAATAGTATTCCTTGTGTATTTTCTTTAGACAATCCCAGGAATCCTTGAGTATGTGTGGAAAAAGATCTAAAGTTGCTTTTAGGTTATAATCAATGAATTTAGCCAATGTAAAAGTTTTAGATGTCTTAGCATCAACAATCGGTCTCATTGGGGGGGGGGGGGGGGTCATTGATGCATTTATGCATCTTGGGTATCCTAAAAATAGTTAGTATACGAGGACTTTACTGTGTGAGGAACTGGGATTTGGTGATAGTAATCTGATTATCGAGTAATAAATCATTTAATATGATATCAGTATTGTGGTAAGCAATATTCAGTTCATTCACCGATATATCCTCATAGGTGTCACTGTACAGCATTGTCAATATTTTGTCCACATAGGCATGTTGGTCCATTACCACCAAGACCCCACCCTTGTCAGGTTTCATGATTCTTATGTATTTATTGGCCCCAATGTCTGCAAATAGGTTTTCTTCTTCATTTGTCATGTTGGATGCAAAATTCCCTCTCTTGTTTTTAAATAGCTGTCTAATTTGACTTGCACAGAATGTTTCAAACACATATAAAAGGGGGTGTAAAGGTGGATTAAATACACTAGTCTTTTTACATCCAACAGTGTTGTCTGTTTGGTTTTCACAGTCAAAGAAAAATCTAAAATTCAGTTTTCTGACATAATTTTAAGTCAAGTAAGGCACACTCAATTTTAGGCATTATGGTAGGAACAAAATTAAGGCCTTTTTGAAACAGGTTAGCCCATTGTTTTGTTACACAAGCATTACTCAAATTGTATATCTTAAAATCACCGCAATCATTTGTTACTATATTACGTACATTTTGCTCATGAAACCCTTCCTGTATTACCACTGTGTCCTTCCTCCTCTCCCCCTCCCCTGGTAAACACAAGTACACAGTTCCTGCAATTTACCATGACTACTAGTAGTGACATGATCAACTTTTTAGACATTACCATTTTCACGGATAGAGAGAACGAGACTTTTACCTCAGGGTTATACAGAAAGCCAGCCTATTCTAATGCTCTATTGCATTTCGACAGCTGCCTTCCTAGGAAACAAAAAAGGTCACTAGTCAAGGGACCGGCTGTCAGATTAGCTAGAATGGTCAGTGATGACAGGGTGTTCCTAAATGAAATGGAAATCTTAAAAAGTTTGTTGTTAAACAGAGGATACCCTAGTCATTTTATAGAACCTGTACTAGATGAACTCATGATAAAGAGACAAAACAGGCATTTCTATCCCCTATTGAGTGCAGCACCTGTGGAAATGAGAACAGCAGCAGTGATAAGTGAAAACACCGGGAATGTGGTTAAACCCTTTACTAATGTCTTAATATTATCATGTAACCCCTGTTTTGAAAGAATTAGAGAGGTGGTTTTGAACAACTGGATAATTTTCAGTAGTGACAAAGAAAATCTTAAAAAAAGTAGGGGAGAAACCTTTGATAATATACTAAAAGATCTGAGCATAAAAACTGTTGGAAAGAGGGGGTGTTGTTAAAACAAAAGGGCACATGAAAAAATGTGGATATTGTGCGTGATGTCCTTATATATTGGAAAACAACACTGTTTACATCAACGGGTATGGTAAAGTGACTTTACAACAGCGTCTTAACTGTTTAAGCAAGAGCTTGGTTTTTGTTGCTATTTGGCAACAATGCAACAATTTTTATATAGGGAAGATCATTAACTCCTTTAATAAATGCATTTACCAACACCTATATTACATATGAAAAGGCAACATGAATAATGCCTTAAAAAACATTTCCATGAATTTCCCAACCACCACTCTAAATTCAGTGCATTGGAACAGGTAGTGAACCAGGGGAGGGGGGGAACCTCCCCATTGTTCCTTGAATACAAGGAGCTAGTGTAGCAACTGAGATGTGATGCCACACACCCACCTGGACTCAATGATATGGCCTCCATTTCTAGCTTACTAAAATTAAAGGCAGATTTTCATATTTGAAGACATTCTCAAATAAGTGGTATTTAACAGGGCTTGTTTAAATGAATAGGCTATGGCCAAACTTGCATATTGCACTTTATTTTATTTATTCTATGTTGCACAAGTTCATTGTATTGAAGAAGGTACTGTGGTGTTGTAGTAGATTTTATTTTATTTCATTTGAATGTAAAGCTTTTAAGAAATGCATTATTCAGGGATCATGGGACTGGTTTTGTGTAAAAGGATGTGATGTTTTTTTGTTTAAAAGGAAGTGATGTTTTATGTTCAGTTAATCTGAAGTCAGATGACTTCTGAGTTAATCTGAAGAAGTCAGATGGTTTTACGCCGACGAATGCACTCATATTAATGTGTAGTCTGTTCCTGTGAGCTGGTCTTCGTGCTTTTTTATTTTTTTGTAAGTTTTATTTGTGTTTTGTGCTTCTATAATCTCAGAAGTGTAATATTCATAATACAGTAGTTCAAGGACATGTAGAATATTTGTATCCCATATGTAACCAACAGTAATATTGCAAGCATTGAGCTAATGGTCAAGACATGCCAGTTAATAACAAAAACGTGAAACTGAACACATACTTCCTAAAGCTCTGTGGTCATTGTTTTGTGACTACTCCTTCCAATGGTCCAGATGGAATGGGTGTTTTCTTTTATATCATCAAAACAGTTGCAGTTTGTTTCCTGTCCTTTAGAACCGTTTCATGTCCAGAGGCCTGCTACTAAGTGATACCAGTAATTTGGTGGGGTGAGTGCCAACCATAGAGGAATTTTATTCAGACCTTTGAAGGTCAGAGAGAATGATGACCTCCTCTTACTCCTCCATGCAGGAATGCCTTAACATGTACCATGGTGAGAATGGGCACCTCTAGGAGAAGTTATTTCTCAAAGCAAAACTGTCCAGTACCTGAGACATACAAAATAGTGGCCTCAAAATGTGTGAACTAACCAATGATATACCTTCCCAAAGGAAATTACATAATCAGTACATAATCAGTATAGTGACAGAGCATGGTCTTGGTGCATGTTTTTGTAAAAGTTCATCCATCCATCCATTTACAACCCCTTCTTTCCAATTTTGCACATGGAGTCGGGGCATCACTTCAGCACTGACAATCATCTAGAGCCAAGGTTTACAGTGCTGGGTGGTTAACCCTACCATGGTAGTTCATTCACACCACACAGCATGCACACTCATACCTATGACCAATTGAGAGTACCCAAGCCACCTACTGTATGTCTTTGGAATGTGGGAGGAAACCAGAGGAAACCCAGCTGAACACAAGGAGGACATACCGACACACAGAAGGTACCTCAGCTGGGAATTGAACTGCAGAACCTCTTACTGTGAGGCAACAACACTAACCACTGTGCCACCTTTGCAAAATATCTTTATTCATAGTAACTATACTTACACGTGGGTATAACATAAGTAATAAACTGGTCCCTCTACATTGCAAGGCTGTGTTCTACTAAACAATGATATAGGTGGCCTTATATCCTAGGATACGCAGCAGTTCAGCTCTGTAAATGGAAAATTATGGCTGCTCAACTTGGATGAGAATTGGCCAGAAAACTACCTGTATCCATTGGCCTTGATGACATCAATGAATTGGAGACTGCAGCAAGCATTTCCAGGGTGGAATAAAAGTTTTTTGAAAGTGAAACTGCCACAGTACAGTAAGATACTGTTCTAGTGGAGAAAAACAGTTGATTTAAAATATTTTAAATGCGGTATTGTTGTTTATTCATAGCAGGGACAGTAAATATGGAGAAAAAGGACAGAGAAGTTGAGCATTTAATAATAGAATCCCATTGTCGCCCTTCAAAAGACAGAGCTGACTGTGTGAGTGACAGGTGTTTTGTCAGAAAGAATGAAGGTAACCATCGGTATCTTCCTAGGACTCAGCATTGGGACCCCTCCTTTTAGTCATTTCCTTTGCAGATCTGCAGACTGGAACCCAAGACCTCTGGCTCAGTAAGTTTGCAGATGATTGCAAACTGGAAGTTATTGTCAGTTTCTTCTCTGGTACCCTAACCATTCAGCAAAAACTTAAACATGTAAAACTGGTCTATTGAAAATGTACTGAAATTAAATGAAAAAATTTGCAGTATTGTCACATTTGGTAGACACTCCTTCCCCTAAGCATAAGTATAGACAATACTACATTTCAAAATTAAAATGCTGTTGGAGACCTTGGCTCATGGGTTAATTCCCTCTCTTTTGATGATGATGTGACAACAGTAGCCAAAAACTCCTTCTACCTATCACAGCCAAGGAATACCATTCACAACTAAAGAAGCCATTGTTCCCTTATATTCAGCATCGATTAGACTAGATATTGAGGTTAAATGCCTCTTCTGGATGTACTTCACAAGACATATCAAACAACTTGAAAGACTCCAGGGGTTCCTAACAAAGAAGATCATGGGCTTAAACACCCTGAGCTACCAAGAGATACTCAAAACACTGTCCATTTATTCAGTATCTTACAGACGCTTGAGGGGAGATCTGTGCCTTGGCTTTCATACCATTATTGTCCTGGATTCCTGGATCTCTTGTACCTCCACAAGTCTAATAGTTTCACAAATATCAGAACTAAGGAACTAAATCTTCAGTAGCATGTAAGTAAAAAGCAACTGAGAGACAGATTCATTGTGCTGCCCCTTCCCTTCATCTGGAATAGACAGTCCCTGCAAATTAAGTAGTGGGATAAACTATTATCCTCCGAAGGAAACCTAGATAATTGGATGGTCACCTACAAATTCACCCGGGCTTGACTGTCCCAGACCCTCTAGAGAAGGGGAATACAGCCTAAAGTTGGGTACTGGCAAGATGTAAATTGCTGCAAGATTCAGCTGCCTTGAAATTCCTGTGAATGAATGAGTGAATGAATGAATGAATGAATGAATGAATGAATGAATGAATGAATGGAGTTGCTAAATACTAAATCAGCATCATGATCTATGCATCAGTCTGTCAAGTTAATTGGGAGTGTCAAACATTTCTGGGGTAGAGCACATAGCTAATTAGCATTAGCCACTCCTAGGACTGACACAGTAACATGCAGCTTCTCTGATGAGAATGCCATCCATGCTGGGACCCCTGCAGAGGGGAAAACCATAACATTAGAGCACTGTCTGAATTGGACAAGCTTATAGCTATATACAAACCTTCCAAAATAAAGGTTCTGCATCATGGGAAGCCTTTCTGAATCCCATGACCTGTTTCTTAATGCCTCACAGATGTTCTTGATACTTATGTTTTTAAGTTTCCAAGAATCTTTTCCCCAGTACACTACTGAAAATGGTAACTTCCCATTTAGAAGTTCATGATCAACAAATGTAAATAAATAAATAAATACATGATAAATATATCATGGAATTAATGAGCAGAAAGAATTATCAGTAGTTAAATTTACTGCAAGGGAAAGTTTCTTAGCATAAATTTACTGCAAAAGAAAGTTTCTTAGCATAATCCAAAGTTGATTTCTTCATTTTTGATGGAGTATTCCTTAGTTACGAGTTTTACAGCATCTGTAAAGAATTAGTTTGACAGTCTGTTCTAGATCCCAGCAGGTTTCTACTAGTTACATTAGCCATGTTTATACATGTTTATACGTATTTTCTCTATTAAAAGTTATTTGTACATCCCTGTATATGTTGACAGTGGGCAGACATGCAAGACAGTTGTGACTGACACTCTAAAAAGAAACCACAAATATGTGATTGATGAGGTATATATAAAAAAGATTGAGAATGTGATACTTTGAATTGTTCCCACCCCACAAGATACAGTTTTAGTGTTAGTATCTATAAGTCGTAGGGGTGTGGAGGTCACACTCCCACTTCAGTATGTGCTGAAATCAAAGCTCCCCTGCAAAAATGATTTAACATTGTTTCAGTACGTTTTCAGTTTATTTATGTCACGGAGTCTTCTGTAATGTGTGGACTATATTTATATTTCATGCTTATTTTGATTAATTCTATGAAAATGCAGTGGACAGCCATACAGCTTTTTTGTGCTATTTACTGATGTTTTCTTTCAGCTGCTGCACAATTATGTTCTAGGACAGTTTCTTCTCAGCCGTGTTCATTGGACACCAAAGAACAAGTTTCACATCTGCATTTCCAGATAACCGTTACAACCAACAATGTGTTAGATTAGTAGTTACTGTGAATGTGACTTGAATTATTTTCACACTTCACCCTGCTTTGAATCATATTCTGCACTATGACATAATACTTCAAACGTGCCAGCTCTATTTACCATAGAGGGATAAAATCTTGACGATAAGCCAGGCCTCTTGCATGTAACTAGCAGCTCAACACCTGTTGTAACAGTCACAAAGGAGGAGAAAAATTAATGAATAATGCATGAATGAGTTGCTAAATACTAAATCAGTGGCATGATCTAAGGCTTAAGCTCACTTATTTCTCTTTGGTGGAAGGAGAGTGGCATTTGATCGGAGACACACAGTCTGAGGTAGAATCCCTCGAGGAGACCAGAGATCATGTCAACGTGCTTGCCTACAAGGGTGGCCAACTGATAGTGTCATGAACAGGCACCATATTTAGTATGCATTGCAAAGACCCATTGCTTGCTAACCTGTTGGAGACTAATGAGCCTTTGCAAGGAATCAGGGTTTAGGAGAAAACCCCATTCCTCCTTAGAATGATGGAGCTGCTCTCAGAATGCTTATCCCTCATCTCTTGTTAAAGAATGGGTCCATAAGTCTCTTTAATAGGGGAGACACATGGGTTAGTAGGGTAGCCAGGTATTAAGTTCAGTGGTTAGAAAGATGGTGCTTCCCTGTTGGACATTCCCAGTTACCACATATAACCTGTAAACATGAAGCAGCATACATAATCATAATTATTTCTATGGAAAATGACTTACTTCTATACAATGCAAGTTTTTATGCTATCGCTGGGGCATTTCCTCTGAAGTCTCCCTTATGTCACCAGCTTTGCACTGTATATGCCTTATTTTTTTGTCCCCTGTCATTCCCATCCCTGCAGCTGACCATCAGCTGTTACCAGCTCCTCTTCTCATTTATTGTGTCTACCAGAACCCTGTTAGTTTTCCCCAGCTTAATCCACCTCACATCTGGAGCAGGTGATAAGATCAAGGATGCTGCTACAGCAACACACTACTGCAGCTGAGGAGTCTGCCCTAAGCCCTACCACAAGCTCTGCAATAGCTATCACAAGAAGGTTGATGCTCACTTCCTACCATGTTCAGCCTTCTGACTAAGAAGTATACCACTTGCAGCATGGAGCAGTGAGCTGAAGTAGCCTTCCTCTCGCCAGACTGGCAAGATTGGCTTGGCAGCTCACTGCTATGTTTCCCTTCTGGTCACTCCAGCACCCATACTTCTAGCTGAACACTGGTTGTCTGGGGTGTAATAAGAGCATTAGCTGTCTGCACCATGTCGATGGATACTGTGTTTTTGGTCTTGCTTGAAAAAATGTACTTCTTTACTTTTGGTAATAAGAAGTAAATCTGTTGAAGCTTAAAACATGTTTGGAATGCTGTACATAAAATTGCTTACAAATTTGAACTAAACCTATTGTCATATATTTACTGGTGTAAACTCTGTAAGGAATGACTTCCCTAAGTGTTCTACTAAAACATACAGATGGTTCCTCTTCATTCAACTGATAGGGTCTCAGATATTGAAGATGAATGTAGTTAGTTTGTATGTCTCATCTGGGCCAATGAAGCTGTTGCAATTAATGGCATTAGCTTTTTTTCAACCTAACATGATTTGTAACATATAAAGAAATGCAGACTGAACTTTTACCACATGCAGTTAGATTATGCATATATTTTGGAAAATATTACCTACTTGCATGCATCTCAAATATAGCACCTGATATGCCAAAGCATCTAGATTAAAGCTGTTCTTTAATATTTTGTTTTGGCAGATTACTTATTTTTGTATTGCCAGTATATAGAACATTCAAAATTCAAGAGAGTCACTGCATTGGTGTCTAACAAATCTACCTAATCACAATGTAGTTTGTTTACTGATGTCTGGCAAGTCATATAGCTTCCACAAATACATAGGATGATGTAAATGACCACCCCTTCCCAAGATTGCCACCATTTCCAAAAAGAAATACGAAGTATAAGATTAAAAGGATTTGTTTCAGTGTATGCCAGCAGCAAAGGGATTCTTATGAACTGCACGAATTCCATGTTCCTTAGTGCAACACTCCTATATGGGATAAATGTGTAGAGCATATATTGGTTACCTTGAATAAAAAAATGCCCTGCATAAAAACATATCAAAAGATCTTGAAAAATCACAGCAGCGTTGTATTTCAGTAATCAGTTTATATAATCTTAGAAGTCATCTGACTTCAGATTAACTAAACATAAAACATCACTTCCTTTTATACAAAAAACATCACTTCCTTTTATACAAAATCGGTCACATGATCCCTGAATAATGCATTTCTTAAAAGCTTTACATTCAAATGAAATAAAATAAAATCCACTACAACACCATAGTACATTCTTCAATGCAATCAGGAATGTTTGTGCAACATAAAATAAATAAAGTGCAATATGCAAGTTTGACCATAGCCTGCTCATTTACACAAGCCCTGTTAAATACCACTTATTTGAGAATGTCTTCAAATATGAAAATCTGCCTTTAATTTTAGTGAGCTAGAAATGGAGGCCATATCATTTAGTCCAGGTGGGTGTGTGGCATCACATCTCAGTTGCCACACTAGCTCCTTGTATTCAAGGAACAATGGGGTAGGTGTCTCTCCCCCCCCCCGGTTCACTACTTGTTCCAATGCACTGAATTTAAAGTGGTGGTTGGGAAAGTCATGGAATTGTTTTGTTAAGGCATTATTCATGTTGCCTTTTCATATGTCATGTAGGTGTTGGTAAATGCATTTATTAAAGGAGTTAATGGTCTTCCCTATATAAAAATTGTTGCATTGTTGGCAAATAGCAACATAAACCAAGCTGCTGCTTAAACAGTTAAGACGCTGTTGTAAAGTCACTTTACCATACCCATTGATGTAAACAGTGTTGTTTTCCAAAATGTAAGGACATTGGGCACAATGTCCACATTTTTTCATGTGCCCTTTTGTTTTAACAACACCCCCTCTTTCCAACAGGTTTTTTATGCTCAGATCTTTTTTGTATATTATCAAAAGTTTCTCCCCTACTTTTTTTAAGATTTTCTTTATCACTACTGAAAATTATCCAGTTGTTCACAACCACCTCTCTAATGCTTTCAAAACAGGGATTACATGATAATATTAAGACATTAGTAAAGGGTTTAACCACATTCCCGGTGTTTTCACTTATCACTGCTGCTGTTCTCATTTCCACAGGTGCTGCACTCAATAGGGGATAGAAATGCCTGTTTTGTCTCTTTATCATGAGTTCATCTAGTACAGGTTCTATAAAATGACTAGGGTATCCTCTGTTTAACAACAAACTTTTAAGATTTCCATCTCATTTAGGAACACCCTGTCATCACTGACCATTCTAGCTAATCTGACAGCCGGTCCCTTGACTAGAGATCTTTTTTGATGCCTAGGATAGCAGCTGTTGAAATGCAACAGAGCATTAGAATAGGTTGGCTTTCTGTATAACCCCGAGGTAAAAGTCTCATTCTCTCTATCCTTGCAAATGGTAATGTCCAAAAAGTTGATCATGTCACTACTAGTTGTCATGGTAAATTGTAGGAACTGTGTACTTGTGTTTGAAGAATTCACCTAACTGTTCCTCAGAGCCTTCCCAAAATATTAATATATCATCCAGGAAGCGCCCATAGAACCTACAGTATTTAAACAGTTCTGATTTAAAGACAATAGTAGTCTCCCATTGAGCCAACAGAATATTGGCAAATAGGGGGGCACAAACCTCCCCCATTCTGCCTAAACAATTGATTTTCAAAAATAATGAAATTATTTTCAAAATAAGTTCTATCAGAGTCCTGAACATCAAAATTCTTGAATGACTGAGCTTAGTATTGGTACATAAAAAAATCATAAAAAATTATGGTGCCTTGTTCATGGGGGATTACTGTAAATAAATCTTTGACATCAACTGTAACCAAAATGAAGTGAACTGAATAGTATTCCTTGTGTATTTTCTTTAGACAATCCCAGGAATCCTTGAGTATGTGTGGAAAAAGATCTAAAGTTGCTTTTAGGTTATAATCAATGAATTTAGCCAATGTAAAAGTTTTAGATGTCTTAGCATCAACAATCGGTCTCATTGGGGGGGGGGGGGGGGTCATTGATGCATTTATGCATCTTGGGTATCCTAAAATAGTTAGTATACGAGGACTTTACTGTGTGAGGAACTGGGATTTGGTGATAGTAATCTGATTATCGAGTAATAAATCATTTAATATGATATCAGTATTGTGGTAAGCAATATTCAGTTCATTCACCGATATATCCTCATAGGTGTCACTGTACAGCATTGTCAATATTTTGTCCACATAGGCATGTTGGTCCATTACCACCAAGACCCCACCCTTGTCAGGTTTCATGATTCTTATGTATTTATTGGCCCCAATGTCTGCAAATACGTTTTCTTCATTTGTCATGTTGGATGCAAAATTCCCTCTCTTGTTTTTAAATAGCTGTCTAATTTGACTTGCACAGAATGTTTCAAACACATATAAAAGGGGGTGTAAAGGTGGATTAAATACACTAGTCTTTTTACATCCAACAGTGTTGTCTGTTTGGTTTTCACAGTCAAAGAAAAATCTAAAATTCAGTTTTCTGACATAATTTTAAGTCAAGTAAGGCACACTCAATTTTAGGCATTATGGTAGGAACAAAATTAAGGCCTTTTTGAAACAGGTTAGCCCATTGTTTTGTTACACAAGCATTACTCAAATTGTATATCTTAAAATCACCGCAATCATTTGTTACTATATTACGTACATTTTGCTCATGAAACCCTTCCTGTATTACCACTGTGTCCTTCCTCCTCTCCCCCTCCCCTGGTAAACACAAGTACACAGTTCCTGCAATTTACCATGACTACTAGTAGTGACATGATCAACTTTTAGACATTACCATTTTCACGGATAGAGAGAACGAGACTTTTACCTCAGGGTTATACAGAAAGCCAGCCTATTCTAATGCTCTATTGCATTTCGACAGCTGCCTTCCTAGGAAACAAAAAAGGTCACTAGTCAAGGGACCGGCTGTCAGATTAGCTAGAATGGTCAGTGATGACAGGGTGTTCCTAAATGAAATGGAAATCTTAAAAAGTTTGTTGTTAAACAGAGGATACCCTAGTCATTTTATAGAACCTGTACTAGATGAACTCATGATAAAGAGACAAAACAGGCATTTCTATCCCCTATTGAGTGCAGCACCTGTGGAAATGAGAACAGCAGCAGTGATAAGTGAAAACACCGGGAATGTGGTTAAACCCTTTACTAATGTCTTAATATTATCATGTAACCCCTGTTTTGAAAGAATTAGAGAGGTGGTTTTGAACAACTGGATAATTTTCAGTAGTGACAAAGAAAATCTTAAAAAAAGTAGGGGAGAAACCTTTGATAATATACTAAAAGATCTGAGCATAAAAAAACTGTTGGAAAGAGGGGGTGTTGTTAAAACAAAAGGGCACATGAAAAAATGTGGATATTGTGCGTGATGTCCTTATATATTGGAAAACAACACTGTTTACATCAACGGGTATGGTAAAGTGACTTTACAACAGCGTCTTAACTGTTTAAGCAAGAGCTTGGTTTTTGTTGCTATTTGGCAACAATGCAACAATTTTTATATAGGGAAGATCATTAACTCCTTTAATAAATGCATTTACCAACACCTATATTACATATGAAAAGGCAACATGAATAATGCCTTAAAAAACATTTCCATGAATTTCCCAACCACCACTCTAAATTCAGTGCATTGGAACAGGTAGTGAACCAGGGGAGGGGGGGAACCTCCCCATTGTTCCTTGAATACAAGGAGCTAGTGTAGCAACTGAGATGTGATGCCACACACCCACCTGGACTCAATGATATGGCCTCCATTTCTAGCTTACTAAAATTAAAGGCAGATTTTCATATTTGAAGACATTCTCAAATAAGTGGTATTTAACAGGGCTTGTTTAAATGAACAGGCTATGGCCAAACTTGCATATTGCACTTTATTTTATTTATTCTATGTTGCACAAGTTCATTGTATTGAAGAAGGTACTGTGGTGTTGTAGTAGATTTTATTTTATTTCATTTGAATGTAAAGCTTTTAAGAAATGCATTATTCAGGGATCATGGGACTGGTTTTGTGCAAAAGGATGTGATGTTTTTTTGTTTAAAAGGAAGTGATGTTTTATGTTCAGTTAATCTGAAGTCAGATGACTTCTGAGTTAATCTGAAGAAGTCAGATGGTTTTACGCCGACGAATGCACTCATATTAATGTGTAGTCTGTTCCTGTGAGCTGGTCTTCGTGCTTTTTTATTTTTTTGTAAGTTTTATTTGTGTTTTGTGCTTCTATAATCTCAGAAGTGTAATATTCATAATACAGTAGTTCAAGGACATGTAGAATATTTGTATCCCATATGTAACCAACAGTAATATTGCAAGCATTGAGCTAATGGTCAAGACATGCCAGTTAATAACAAAAACGTGAAACTGAACACATACTTCCTAAAGCTCTGTGGTCATTGTTTTGTGACTACTCCTTCCAATGGTCCAGATGGAATGGGTGTTTTCTTTTATATCATCAAAACAGTTGCAGTTTGTTTCCTGTCCTTTAGAACCGTTTCATGTCCAGAGGCCTGCTACTAAGTGATACCAGTAATTTGGTGGGGTGAGTGCCAACCATAGAGGAATTTTATTCAGACCTTTGAAGGTCAGAGAGAATGATGACCTCCTCTTACTCCTCCATGCAGGAATGCCTTAACATGTACCATGGTGAGAATGGGCACCTCTAGAAGTTATTTCTCAAAGCAAAACTGTCCAGTACCTGAGACATACAAAATAGTGGCCTCAAAATGTGTGAACTAACCAATGATATACCTTCCCAAAGGAAATTACATAATCAGTACATAATCAGTATAGTGACAGAGCATGGTCTTGGTGCATGTTTTTGTAAAAGTTCATCCATCCATCCATTTACAACCCCTTCTTTCCAATTTTGCACATGGAGTCGGGGCATCACTTCAGCACTGACAATCATCTAGAGCCAAGGTTTACAGTGCTGGGTGGTTAACCCTACCATGGTAGTTCATTCACACCACACAGCATGCACACTCATACCTATGACCAATTGAGAGTACCCAAGCCACCTACTGTATGTCTTTGGAATGTGGGAGGAAACCAGAGGAAACCCAGCTGAACACAAGGAGGACATACCGACACACAGAAGGTACCTCAGCTGGGAATTGAACTGCAGAACCTCTTACTGTGAGGCAACAACACTAACCACTGTGCCACCTTTGCAAAATATCTTTATTCATAGTAACTATACTTACACGTGGGTATAACATAAATAATAAACTGGTCCCTCTACATTGCAAGGCTGTGTTCTACTAAACAATGATATAGGTGGCCTTATATCCTAGGATACGCAGCAGTTCAGCTCTGTAAATGGAAAATTATGGCTGCTCAACTTGGATGAGTTATTTGAAAATGTTATTAGGGCCATGGATAAGGAGCATACAGTCTACACTGCTTATCCTGATCTTGCCAAAATCTTTGACACTATTCATCCATGCTGGGATTATTTCCATGCTGTCCCACCTCAGCATTAACCTATGTATTGTTTGCTACTTTGGTAACTGCTGTCTGACAGAAACATTGCCATTAAGGTCAATGGTATTTGCACTAGGCAGAAAAAATGTTACAAGTGGTGTACCACAGGGCTCTGTCCTGGATTACCTCTTCTTTGGTGTATATATTTCTCTGATTTAAAAAACAATATCAAGACATTATGGTTTGCCAATGACTGCAGACAGAGGGCATTCTTAAATATCATTATGTTACAATTATTCAGCAAAGGCCAGTCTAAACAAGTGCTTGGTGTATTAATCATGGTCTTAGCATCACCACCATGAAATGCAGTATTGCTTCCCTTGGTAAATCTCACATGTTTATAGTCCATAACCTAGAATACTTTCCACTTAAATTTGACACAGCCATCAGGGACATGGTTGTGAGAGTTGTTAGACAATCTTTTACCTTGTACAACATATCCATCATGATACCTTATCAAGGTACAGAAAAGTTGCAATCCCACTTTATTCATCCCTTATCAGGCCTTCATTGAATAGAATCCACCCTTCAGCATGTACCCCAGCTAGCACCTAAACCAGCTAGAGAGACTTCAATATTTCCTCATCAAAAATATTTCCAGTCTTAGTAACTTTTGCTACTCTGATAGACAAAAGCCCTATCCTTCTACTTAATGTCATACAGACTCCTGAGGGGTGATTCATGTTGAATCTTTCCAACATTATTTGAATCCTTTCTCCTAAATAGACTGAGTGGTAAAGCAAACATCCACTCTTGAAACATAAACCTATATTACCACATCAAAAACACAAATGGCATGACAGATACGTAGTCAAATGTATCTCTCATGCCTTGAATAAGCTGACCTTACCTATCAAGCAGTGTATTTCCCTTGCAACCCTTAAAACCAGACTGGATGATGGGATGAGTGATTGCAAGCTTTCACCAGAGATATGTGTGGAAAGTCTACTTAATGGGGGACACTGACATTTTCCCATTGGTATCAATCAGTTGATGCAACTGAGCTTTTGGGTACATGCCAATTGATCAATAACTCATTGAGTGCCAATTGATTGAAAAAAGTCTGAAACATCTTCTTGTGAATATAGGTGGTATTTGTGCACCCTCGTATCCCCCAAACTGAAATGTACCTATTCTAAAGTCACAAAACAGTGGAGAAAAGAAGTAATGTCCACTGTCAGCAAACTTTGTTTCACCCAAATTACTTCCATTGATTGGAAATTGATGAAAGGGGACTCAAGAGAATGATGTTCCCAAGGTTTTAATGGCCTCCTTGATTGCAAGCTTGGTAACTACCTGTGAATCTGTGATTCAAAAGTATTCTATGTAAATATTTATTTATGTGGGTCTATATCATTTAAATGAAAGTTTAGAATGTCGATCACTGTAAACAGCGAAAATGCCGATAATTGATGTCTGTTTTGTGTGATCGCGGTACAGTGAAGATCGGGAAATTTGCCCTTTCCTCACTGTAGTGAGATCTCGGAGTTCGTATATATAATTAGCGGGGGTGTGGGGGGTGAAGCCTCCCACAATAAAGGATTAGATTATCAGCATTTTCGCTGTTTGAAGCCTCCCACAATAAAGGATTCGATTATCGGCATTTTCGCTGTTTACAACGATCGACATTCTGAACTTTCGTTTAAATGATATAGACCCTATTTATGCACAGATTGCATGTGCATACATATTTAAGTATATAAAGTATGCATGTATTTATTTGCAGGTATGTGGACTAGACTATAAGGGCAGCTTTTTAGTCATCTAGATGGTATAAAGAATGTATGAACAAATAATTCAAATTATAAGTAATGTAGCCCTGATTACAACCCAAGCAACCCAAGTTAAAGCACTGGTTTGGCTGCTGTGTTCAAGCTGACAGGGGAAATGAAGTAGTGATGTGGCATTGACTGCATGCCTGCCTTTTGTGGGTGGGTATAGGAGGCACATGACAAAGTGTACAGTCCTAGGGAAGAGTCCCTCTGTACCATATTGCTCATGTGTGCTATCCCTAGCCCTACCACTTCCCCTAATACTACACATTACTTTACATTACAAAGTACCAGTATCCTCTTCCCCTAACAATACCACTAAACAAGGCACTCAGAGAGAGAGACACACATACACACACACACTCGCACTCTACAGGCATACAGAACATACAAATGAAGCAAAAGTTGCACCTTGTCCTAACCCTTACTCTAACTCTAACCCACAAATTCATGCACATGCACACAAATCTTTAATAGTGAAACATTTATTATGAATTAATCTTTCAACATTCAATGTACTCACACTTTTGGCTTCCACTATTTGTATGTCACCATTTAGCCTGTTAGTCGATCAGATATGCTCTGTTAACAGGCACTTATATCTACCAACTCATCTGTCTAACTATGTATGTATGCATCAATCTATCTATTTATCTAGCTTCCCCGTGTTACCTAAATCATGACTGGAAAGGGTCCATGGGCCAGTCACTGTACCTGCTTCAAAAATAGATTAATGCCTAGAAAGATAGACAGACAGACAAATTGATTGTAATGTGTAGGGTAAGATTAAACCATGTACCCAGGTAGTTGAAAGACTTCAAACATTTGTGTAGATTGCTTTTTGATGATACCATAGCATGTGTACTTGGAAGCATGATAATTGTGATTTTTGGCAAAGTTTGCAAATAGACCTGAGAGGGAGAAAGAGAGAGAGAAAGAGACAACGAACCAGATCTATCAGAATCTAAGTGTGAACGAACCAGACCTATAGGAGTCTGTGTCTATTTCTCCTTTTCAATGGTAGCATTCCAAATACCTGTATGTAGCGATAGTGTTGAAGGATATATTAGTAATATGCATTAAATACATGCTCCCTAGACCCTAACAAAGTTGGAATACCATCCTTCCAATCCTGGTTTTCCATGAACTGAATTAGTATTCACTCAGTTACTGGCATCTAACAGTAACAATAGGTTTAGAGAGTGTACATTCACACACTCTCCTGTTGGCATAAAGAGTCTTTTAATTTAGATAAGTGGTTATCAGAGAAATGTCTGTAATTGGAAAGGAACATCTCACTCACAAAACATTTAATGCCACTTGATTGGATTGAGATACAGTGGTATTTGGACTTATGACTGATAATATCTGCAGGTTACAGTCAGGACAGTTACCTGCACAAGAGCAGGTGATGGTGTAGACCTCCATGCTACTACCAGGACCAATATAGGCAGTATGACCCTGCTTTGTTTTTTCTTTATTTTGAGAAAATAGACCGCTATTTAGACTTGAAAATAATAGATGTACATTGTATTAATGTAATCATTAATACAGCTCTTGCTGCTTGCCTAATATAATACAGTACATAGGAATGTATGATCTCATGACAGCTATTCTGTTGACACCACATTTGCTGAAACCAACAGCACTTACAATCTAATGCCAACAAAGTAAAGAAATTACAATACAGGGAGTCTATCACCATGTACCTACGGTTGGTGGACATAATCATGATTCAGAATGTAAATGGGGCTTTATGACCACATATCAAGAGGATCTTCCTCCTCTTTTAGCATAACTATATTTACTGCTCCTTTCCAAGTAAAGGGCTTTTGCCCACACACAAATAAATGTTGAAAAGTACTAGCCAGACTTTTACTATGTTTTGTTCATTCTTTTCCCCTACTTCTGTTAGAATTCTGTCACAACCAGATGTTTTGTTATTGTTTACTTAAATGCAGTTTTATTTCTTTTTGATGTTAAAAAGAGTTGTGGTATTGTATGAGGAAGTTGGGAGTGGTAGAGAAGTATGTTTTTATTGTGGTACAGGATATGTACGAGGGTAGTGTGACAGTGGTGAGGACTGCAGTGGGAATGACAGATCCGTTTAAGGTGGAGGTGGGATTACATCAAGGATCAGCTCTGAGTCCTTTCTTATTTGCAGTGGTGATGGACAGGTTGACAGATGAGATCAGACAGGAGGCACCGTGGACTATGATGTTTGCAGATGACATTGTGATCTGTAGTGAGAGTAGGAATCAGGTTGAGGAGACTGGAGAGGTGGAGATATGCTCTGGAAAGCAGAGGAATGAAGGTCAGCAGGGCTAAGACAGAATATATGTGTGTAAATGAGAGGGAGGGTAGAGGAATGGTGAGGATGCAGGGAGTAGAGTTTGTAAAGGTGGACGAGTTTAAGTACTTGGGATCAACAGTTCAGAGTAATAGTGAATGTGGAAGAGAGGTGAAGAAGAGAGTACAGGCAGGGTGGAATGGGTGGAGAAGAGTGTCAGGAGTGATTTGTGACAGACGGGTACCAGTAAGAGTGAAAGGGAAGGTCTACAAGACAGTAGTGAGACCAGCTATGTTATATGGGTTGGAGACGGTGGCATTGACAAAAAGGCAGGAGTCAGAGCTGGATGTGGCAGAGTTAAAGATGTTAAGATTTGCACTCGGTGTGACTAGGATGGATAGGATTAGGAATCACTATATTAGAGGATCAGCTCATGTTGGACAGTTTAGAGACAAAGCAAGAGAGACAAGATTGCATTGGTTTGGACATGTGCTGAGGAGGGATGATGGGTATATTGGGAAAAAGATGCTAAGGATGGAGCTGCCAGGTATGAGGAAAAGAGGAAGGCCTAAGATAAGGTTTATGGACGTGGTGAAAGAGGACATGCAGGCGGTTGGTGTGACAGAGCAAGATGCAGAGGATAGGAAGAAATGGAAAGAGATGATCCGTGTGGCGACCCCTAACGAAAGATGATGATGATGTTAATATCCCTCATTCTACTTTTTAAGTGATGAAGTTATAAGTGCCTTGATATGTTACAGTCTCCTTTGTGTTGCTCTCAGCCTCTTTATGTTGTCTACATAGTGCACTGTAATAATTTACAGTTGTGTTCATAATTTTTCCTGGGTCCTACCATTCAATATTTCCTGATTTTATTAATCAACCTATCAATGATGTTCTTCATCTCACATTGCTGCAGTCCTTACATATGGGTAGTCCGCTGTCCTCGGTCGGCCCGAATACCAAAGTATTAGGCTGACGTCGGTCAAGGCGCTTAAAACTGACATCAGGACGTCAGGGTACAAAAGCGCATGACCGACGTCATATCCTCAGTCTTTTTTGCTGCATGGTCCGATGCAGAAGCAGCGTTGCAAGTGCCGTTCGGCGTTCTGAAATTTTTCGAGTTCGGAGTTTCAGACCGAATCCAAGTTGGCTAAGTACCCCGTTGGGGAATATTTTTGTTTTTTCTTGCCTCAGTGTATTACCGGATGTCAGAAAAAGTGAATAATTGTATTTCTTGTGGGAAACAGATACCGCATAGGGATTATCATTCTTTGTGCATTCCTTGTTTGGGGCCTGAGCACGACGTAGTCGGGTGTCGCTTTTGTGCCAGGTTTAATAAGCGCACTATTAAGCGAAGGTTAGATTGTGCTAGGCTGGTCTTCGGTAAGCGGTGCAATTATAATATGCCGTCGGATACTCCGACGCCCGCTTCCACGAAGAAGCGCAAAGACAAAGCGGTTAAACCCAGGCAAGATGAGTCATCCGTTCCGGACGCCGGTTCTTCAGAGGCTTCAGTGGAACCGGTGGTTCCGATGGAGGCTTCTCTGGAGTCTCAGGGGGAGACTTTGATTTTGGAAGATGTGGCCTCTCATGAGGCAGGTCAGGCTGAAGGGGCTTCTCAGGTTTCTGTACTCCCCTCCCTTCCCAGGGTGGTTAGACCCTCTCCTTCTGTTTCCAAGGCTTCTTCCAGAGGCAGGCCAGGTTTAGCTTCTGTTGGTGTCAGTCCTAGTTCAGCAGGGTCTGTGCCTAAGAAGCACATGCTTAAAATGGCAGAAGATTTGATTACTCTGATTAGAGGTTCTTTGCCCCCTCCTGATAAGAGGCCTAGGGTAGAGCCAGAGTTGGAAAGTTTTGAACAGGCTTCGGATGTTTCAGAGTCTTCGGCTGAAGACTTGCAGGAGTACACTCCTTACTCTGATTCTGATGCAGAAGATTCCACTCCTTCTGCTTCTCCTCCAGAGGATTTTTATTTTTCAGAGACTCTTCATTCTATGAGGGAACATTTTAAGTGGGAAGGTCAGGACTTCTCTGATTCACGGAAAAGGCTTAGGGAGTTTTGTTTTACCTCAACATAAACCCTTAGCTATACCCCCTGTTCTGGATGTTGTGCAAGATGTATTTTCAGAGGCTTCACTTAATCCTGATTCTCTGCCTCCTGCGCCTGTTAAACCGGATAGGTATTACAGGGTGCCTGAGGCTCATAAATATCTCTATAAGAGTCCTAGGGCGGACCCAGAAACTATTAGTCAGGGACCTAAGGGTGTCAAGGCCTCTGTTGTAAAGAATCCGGTTCCTCTAGATAAAGAGACCAGAGCTTTGGATAGATGGGGAAAGAAGGCCTATACATCTTCTACCTTAGCAATGAGGGCTTTGAATTGCCAGTTTCATATGTTGAAATATCAAAATTTTCTTCTTTCACAATTGAAATCTAAGGTGGATGCTCTGGCAGAAGGCATTGACTGTAAAGAATTACAAGATTTGGTACATGTCTCTGAACAGGTGGGTAAGCATTCTTTACAGTGTGGTTTTGATGCTTTGCAGGCCTCTTCTAGGGTGGCTGCCACTGGTTCAGTTCTTCGCAGGCACGCCTGGCTTAAGGATCAGAATTTATCTGACCATGTTAAGACAAGGATTTTGGATGCTCCTTTGCAGTCTGAAGTGTTGTTTGGTCCACCTGTGGAGTCAGTCTTGAAGAAATTGGAAGACAAGGCTAAGTCTATGCAGACTGTCAAAGATTTTTTGCAGGTTCAGCCTCCAAAGTTTAGTAGAAATTGGCCTGCTAAGGGGTGGACGTATCCTTCTTCTGATTCTCAGTCTAGGGGTAGATCTAGGCGTGGTAGGGGCAGAGCTCAGAGTTCCTTCAGGCCTAGAACATGGAGTTCACCTGCACAGTCTTGGTGAGGGCAGGGGCCAGTCCTTTCGTAAACAGGCCCAATGACCTACTTTTTCAGCTGCCAGATTCTTCTTGCCTGGCAGCACCTTTGGGAGGACGGTTGGCACTCTTCAAGGAAAATTGGATTCTAATTACCCAAGACAAATGGGTATTGGATATCATACACCAAGGTTACAAGTTTTATTTCCATACCTTACCTCCTTTCAAAGGCATGCCAGACGTTCCTCCTCAGCAAAGACTAGAGGCTCACAAACAGATTTCTCTACTACTTCAAATAGGAGCTATACAACCGGTCCCTCTGCCCGAAGTGGGCCTAGGATTTTATTCTCGCCTGTTTCTAGTACCAAAGAAAGGGAACACGTGGAGACCAATTTTGGATTTATCTATCCTCAACACATATCTGGACATTCCCAAGTTCAAAATGTTGACGTTACAACAGCTTTTACCTCTGCTGGGCAAAGATCACTGGATGGTGACTCTGGATCTCAAGGAGGCTTACCTTCATGTTCCTATCAGGCCCAGTTGCAGGAAGTATCTGCGTTTTCGGGCTGGGATTTTTCATTATCAGTTCTCTGCATTGCCCTTTGGCTTATCTACTGCACCCAGAGTGTTCACAAAGGTTCTGGCTCCAGTGGTAGCTTTCTTCAGGCTAAGAGGAATACAAATCTATCCTTATTTGGACGATTGCCTGATTCTGGCTCAAGGAAAGGACGAACTTCTTCATCATTTACAGTATGTGATGGCAGTGTTAAGATGCCTAGGGTATTCTGTGAACGAAATAAAGTCCAGTCTAGTACCCTCTCAGGACATGTGCTTTCTGGGTGTGAGACTGAATACAGCATCCCAGATGGCCTTTTTGACCCCGGACAAACAAAAGAATCTTTCTCTTTACTTCCATCAGTTGTCTCGTCAGTCCAGGCTGACTGCAAGGACAGTCCTTCAAGCCTTGGGGTTCATGGCATCTTGTATTCTGGTACTTCCCAATGCCAAACTGCATATGAGGAAGCTACAATGGTATCTCAAAAATGTATGGACGCAACACTGCCAAGATATGGACACTGTCATTCAGATAATACCTTGCATTCAAAAGGAATTTTTGTGGTGGGCTCAGGAATGTCACCTAAACAAGGGACTCTCTGTGACCCGACCAGAGGCGAGTCAGATTCTAACGATAGATGCCTCAGACAAAGCTTGGGGAGCTCATCTGAATGGAAAATGGGTACAAGACACGTGGCCTGCCAGACTTCAACATTTACATATCAACTTGAAGGAGATGTTAGCAGTCCAATTTGCATTGATAGCTTTCAAGGATTTACTTCTTCCAGGGCAGGTGTTGATTCAAACAGACAACACAACTGTCATGTGGTACATCAACAAGCAAGGGGACACATTCATACCCTCTATGCAGACAAGCAATGATTTTGTGGGAGACTGCTCTCAGTTTACAGCTAAATCTTCAGGCAAGGTTTCTGCCAGGAACACAGAACTCCTTAGCAGATGTGTTGAGCAGACAAATTATGGATCCCCACGAGTGGAAATTGGATCCTCATGTATTTCAAAATTGACAGTGTTATGGGGAACTCCAGACATAGATCTGTTCGCTTCTCCACTAAATTACCAGCTGCCAAAGTTTTGCACAAAAGGTTTCATCCCACAGCTTGGAAAGTGGATGCTCTCTCATTCAATTGGAGCAATCTTCACGTGTATGCCTTTCCACCACTGCCTCTCCTCCCAAAGGTACTCCTGAAGGTCAGACAGGACAAGCCAACCATGATTTTAATAGCTCCGGATTGGCCTCGACAGCACTGGTACCCATTACTGAGAAGTCTGGTACGGGAGCCTCCATGGCCTTTGCCTTCGATTCCACACCTGCTGTCTCAGGAGAACAGTCATTTACTCAATGTCAAACTTCACTCTCTGCATCTGACAGCCTGGCATATTCTGTTTTAAACCCTGGAGGGTCTCAGCTTCCACAACAAGTTTTGAATGTTATTTTGGAGGCCAGAAGGCCTAGTACAAGGAAAGTTTACGCGGATAAATGGAGGAGATTTTTAATTTGGAATACAGCAAAGGACTTTGATGTTTCTAAACCTAATTTAAGTGTTGCTCTTCAATACCTTACTGAGTTATTGGACAAAGGTTTGTCCTTCTCCTCTATAAAGGTTCATGCTGCAGCAATTTCTCCTCACTATGACTGTGACCCACCATTATTTTCTCATCCTTTGTTTAAGCAATTCCTTAGAGGGGCAAAGAATATAAGACCCCCACGTAGAGCTCCTACTCCTGCTTGGGATCTCAATTTTGTGTTGGAAAAACTCACTCTACAACCTTTTGAGCCTGCAGCGACTGCCGAGTTGAAATATTTATCATGGAAGACTGCTTTTTTGTTGGCCATTACCTCTGCGAGAAGGGTTTCTGAATTACAGGCCCTTATGGCGGTTGAGCCTTTCTTAATTTTCCACAAGGATAGGGTGTCTTTGCGTACTAACCCTTCCTTTATGCCTAAGGTGGTTTCTAGTGTGGCTTTAAACCAAACTATTCATTTGCCTACTTTTTATGCAAACCCCCAAAACAAAGGGGAGAAGATTTTGCACACTTTGGATATACACAGACAGTTGCGATATTATTTGAGCAGAACTAAAGGGTTCAGGCAGTCTCAGCAGTTGTTTGTTTCATTTGCTTTGGGTTCTCAGGGCAAACCTGTTTCAAAACAAACTATTTCTAAGTGGATTGGTTTTTGTATTGCTTTCTGTTATTCCCATCATGGTAAGGAGATTCCAGCTGGGATTAGGCCTCATTCCACTAGGGCTAATGCCACCTCTACAGCTTTTTTGAGGGGGGGTGGCTACTAAAGATATTTTGGAGGCAGCTACTTGGAGTTCAGTGCATACTTTCTCTAAGCATTACCACCTTCCACTTTACTCTAAATCTAGGGCTGGATTTGCCACTGCAATTTTACAGGGCATTTTGGCAGCTCCTAATGCTTTATAGTTTTGCCATCCTCCCTTACCTCTGCTTTGGGATTCTACCCATATGTAAGGACTGCAGCAATGTGAGATGAAGAACATAGTACAGTTTTGTACCTACCATAAATGTAGATGTTCGAAGATCCACATTGCTGCAGTCCAATTTACCCTCCCTCCTTCCCCTCTGTAGTTAGAGGTGGTTGTGTGGTTTGGGTTGTAAATATTGTAAATATGGTTAGTGCAGTGGTGGTTGGTTGTTTTTTGCTGTTTTTTGGCTTTGGCCTTTCTTTTTAGGGCCTTCTGACATCTGGGGCAAGAAAAGACTGAGGATATGACGTCGGTCATGCGCTTTTGTACCCTGACGTCCTGATGTCAGTTTTAAGCGCCTTGACCGACGTCAGCCTAATACTTTGGTATTCGGGCCGACCGAGGACAGCGGACTACCCATATATAAGGACTGCAGCAATGTGGATCTTCGAACATCTACATTTATGGTAGGTACAAAACTGTACTTTCTATTACTTCAAACATTAAGCCAATAATTTGGTTGCTCTAGAGTTATTTTCAAAAATTGTTGCTTTAAAGCGAGTGTTCCCTGTTTATTGATTGTTTAAGTACTCTTGCATAGACTTTCTTGCTTCTATCAGTTGCTCGTCAACCTGTTGTGCTCTTCTTACTCTTTACTTTTTAAGCCCCCAGATACTTGCTGTGACTATTACTCCATATCTCATTTTATTCATTGTAACCACATTTCTGTTTCCTTTTACAGTTATCTCAATTCTTTGCAGCCACTTTAATGCTTAGGTTCAAATCTAATAATAATTCAGTTAATGTTTGACCTAGCCAATCATTAAATGTCTTCCTTTTCAGTAGCAATACCACCCTGTTTACCTCAAGAGACCTTTTTCTTACTTACAAAACTTGATCTGTATCAGTGCATGATCTGATACTCTCAATGTGTTTTCATAGTTCAGACCATGTTACAATATTATTTTGATGTTTAACATCCATCTAATCTTGCCCAGGAACCATATTTCACTGAAAATGCATCAATTCCACTTCATTCTGTATTATTTTTATTACCTCAGTAAGCACAAATACAAGCATATATTTCTCTACTATCTGTCCTCAGCCAGTATTCTATTCTGTCTTGGTCCTATAGAGATGTCTTCCTTATTTTCTATGGTGTAGCAATCTCCAACTTCTATTACTATACATCCTTGATAGAAGGCTGTAACTTCTCCCATAATATTCTTTATATCCTGGCTGACTACTTTTGGTGAAATATATACTACAACCAGTTTACTTTGTATACCCTCCCAAATGTCTCTTGCCACAGTAACTCTTTCCTGCTTGTCCTTCATTTGTTCCTCAGTCTTTATTTCTATACCCTTTTTAATTAAGAACCCCTTTTTAACTCTCCTTCAATTCCAACAAATAAAGCTGCTTTCCCACGTTTCCTTACAAAACTTTCATGTTCTTTATGATTCATGTGCATGCCTTGTAACATTTTTATCTCTGCATTACTATTGCAAATGTAAGTCAGAACATTTTCCTGCTTTTCCTCTCTACCAATCTATTAACATTCCAAACTAATATATCAATTTGTGCCATTGTAAAGCTTAAATTTTACTATACTTAACTTATATTCTTTGTGTTTTAGTTACAAAATGAACTGTATAATGTTTCTATCACTTTTTGTGTCACTTTACATTCTTTTATGTAGTATCGTCCTAGCCAAACCTGTTCTCTTGTTAGATCACACAGTTTCCTCCCTAACTAAGAAATAAACAGCTTGTTGACTGTATAAATATTTTACCAAGGCAACAGGGCTGGCATACTGTACAAACAGCAGTGTAAAGCTTCTTCCAATTTTCTCAAATGAGCCAAAAACCCTGATTTCTTCCTTTGAGCTGGAGAGAATACAGTTGTGTAAAAATCTTATCATAATAGTAGATGTCCTTGCCTTCACTGCTGCAGTGGAAGTCTACCAAAGACTGTGCTATTTAGCCTACTTTCAATTACCATATTTGTCTTACTAACTTTGTAATGCATTCCCAGAACAAGCATTATACAGTACAGCTTATTGGTTTCCATCATAAAATATATTAATTTCCTTTTTCATTCTTCATTGATTTACTTCTTTTTTCCTTTTCCTTCAGCATTGTCATAGAACCTTTTATAGACATAATACATTTCCAGTATGAAAACAAATAGGACTTTCATGAGGCAGCATGCAGTATAGCTATCCCTAGTTTATTTTCTCTGTTAAGTGTTTTTAGCTTTGTTCAGAATTGTGGATGTGCGTGAGTGAAATCATGCTTGATAAGGTGGGAGAGTTTGCCAAAGGTCTGGACCTAAGTTGGTATAGTTAAGCTCATTGTGTGTGGTGCATAAGGAAGTGGTGTTTGGAGAAGGAAACAGAGCTGATATGGTGAGATTCTATTACTCATCTAGTGAGGAATTGAAAGGTAACCATTTGAAATGCAGTGACGTGCTAGAGTGAGTTCTAAATTATGGAGACTGAATGCTGAAAAGATCAGATTTACATATACTAAATCCGAGATGCCATTTATCAGAATGTTCCCTTTTTCTCAGTGGTATGGGGATCTTGGAGTTGGTATATATAGGTTTGAGTGGTGTTGAGGGGCTTGCTTCCCAGATGGCGGGTTTGTGGGGGCAGCCCCCCCCCCACACACAAAAACAAGTTTAAAGAAGAAGAGTAAATTTCAAAATCTGCTCTTCTGTGTTTTTTCTTTTTTTCGGTGCTGACATTTCAACAGGGAGCCGGAATAGAAATATTTCTAAAGTGAGGAATTATAGTATTGTACCAAGTAAATGTTTGGGACTTTTGCTATATTTGTAATGATTTTTGCCTTGTAAAGGGTAACAGAGTTTATTGTTTTCTTTTAGAGGAGATTATGACAAATCTGTTGATCTGGACAGAACTTAACTGTAGGGTAGAGAGATTTTTCGTTGTTGTGACAAACATTACGGGTTACTTTTATTTCAGTTGATGATGCTGATTTTAATTCACTTTTGTTTTCTGTTATATAAAGTCTTGAAATCTTTTGTGTTGTATTTTTGTAAGCAGAGGTTAAAACAAGTTATACTACAGCAGATATAGATACTGGGTAAGACAGCTCAGGATATCTGTATTTATGGTGGCTGTGCATATACCTGGCTCTGCAGTCTGATGGAATTAATGAAACTTAAAACTTTAAGAAAGGAAAATCTAAAAGTGTAAAAGTATAATATAGCCTGAATGTTGCTGTCTGTCACTTAATAAAAAATCCTACATCTCTGGAAGAAAACTCATCTTGAAAGCAAAGCCATTTGTGGATTTTTACAGAATTTATCTACAGTAATTTCAGAATGTTTTCAGAAGGTCCAGAAGGCCTGTACAAATTCATCAGTGTGCATTTTTCTTCAGCAGCATGATTCTTATGTTGCTGTGAAAAGTGGTACATACCCTAAATTTCGTTTTGGATTTCAACATGATGTTGTAGCAAAGGAAATAATATCAAAATAAGTAATTTGTAGGTCCAAATTAAACCAAGGTGACTTGTACTGCACAGTAAGCCAGATAACTGAAGACCCTGGGCAAACTGAAGGTTAGTGTATTTGCTTCACATTACTTACTGTGCTATAGTTCCCTGTCTGCTCACAGAGCACTGTTCTAAAGCATGTCTCTCTATATTAATATGCAGGGGCAGCTCATGCTATAGGACTGCGGGACTGCAGCCCCTCCACCTGTAAAATGGGTTCCCCACCTGTAAAATAGATTAAATAAATTCCCCATTCCCCCCACCGTAAAACATATTAAAATAAAATAAAATAATCGGACTCCGCGCATGCGTGTTTAAGTTCCTGACTGCTGTGTTAGGCAGACCAGAACTCCAAGCACGCATGCTCAGGCATTCCGAGCTCCACACTGCTCTGTTAGGCAGTCCGGATAGGAAAGGCAGGAAACTCCACCCTTCCAGCCCAGAGGTCTGTGTGGTCATGACCGCACAAACTGGAAAGTCACCGGACTGCATCACCCGCAGGCTGGACCAACAGCAGGAGGCTTCAGCCTCCTCACATCTCGCGGGAGACCCAATGGCATGTGCGGGCCATTATGAAAGACCGATCGGGCTGCAGGATTGCTACAGAGGAGCTGGTCTACAGGTGATCACTGTGGAGGACGTAGCTGAGTACAGAGACAGGTAAGGTGCTTAAGGAGGATAGAGAATCATGTGTGTGTATATGAAATGCCCCAGTTGCTTTATGGTGGTGGGTAGAGAATAAGGCTTGAACCCTGTACCTTGGGCCCAAGTGACAAGAGCCTGAATTCCCTACCCACCACCATTTGTAAAACATTTGCAGATTTTTGCCTCATATTTTTTCTGTTCCTCATAAAATCTGTGGTTTCTGTATTTTTGTTACTTTACTTAGCACAGCCAGTAGTGCAGTGGTAGCAGTGCTGCCTGACAGCTGTGGGTTGTCTGGTTTGATTCTTGGCTGGGGTGCCTTTTGTGTGGCGTCTGCATGTCCTCCCTGTGTTTGTGTGGGTTTACTCTGGTGTCCTCAGTGGGTATTTGTCCCTGTTTTTTGGACTGTATTCCCCCATTATTGGCTTCGTCCAGGTTTTTTATGCCAAGGTTGAGAGCTATGGTGATAACTGAACTCACTGAATATGTTTGGGGGCTGTATTCCCCCATTATTGGCTTTGTTCAGGTGTTTTGTGCTAAGATGTTGACAGCTATGGTGAGAACTGAATTCACTAAATGGTAGCCATTTAAGTTTCAGTCTTCCTTTCTTTCATAAAAAGAGATGATTTGGCATAGTGGTATGTTGCTCTGGCTGTTTTGCACAGGGTCCTGGGTTCAATACTTGGCAGTGAAATGTATGGTGGTAACACAGCATTTTATTCTAGCAACTTTCCAACATTATACAAGCAATGTTTAAAATGTGTCCCTGGTTTTTGGGCTTTTGTTCCCCACCCCAATAAATGTTGTCTTTTTCCAGATTTCTTGTGCTGCAAAGTTCAGAGATAAAGCTGAGTGTCAAGTAGATTTTACAAGGAGCTGAGAGCTGCAGGGGAACAAAAGTTTAGTGCTGCTTATGCCGAGTCTGCTTACATTGTAAATAGCACAACAGGTAGTGTACTTGCTTTTGATGCAGAAGGCTGTGGGTTCTACTCCCACAGTAGGTAGATCCATTGTTATTACTGTACTCTGTTGTAAAGGGGATGGATGCTGCAGTCCTCTTTGGCGAAGATACCTAGTAACTATGAACCTGTTATCAGTTTGCCATCCATTCCCTATTGTGATATTACTAGCATTATCATTTTTTTAATGCAACATAGGCAATTTATTCCTCAAGGGCAACTGGCACTTTATTTTTAGATGAAACAATGACATATAAAGTTGTTTGCTAGCAGTAACCTCTTCATTAGTTAACAGATTTCTTTAATGTGGAATTATTTAGATGACTTTTACTTCTTCAGAGATCGTGCATATTTACTGATACTGGTGGACTGTAGAAGTTTGAGTAGACTTTTATGATGGAAATGTTCTGAACTGGGCAGTTTTGTCATTATTGGTGCAAGCATTTTGTTTCATTGTGTACTGGAAAAATATTCAAAACAATAAATTTAAAATGGCCTCTAACAACTGTATTGTACAAGGAATATAATTTAATACAGTCAGGAAGGTGTATCAAAGAGCATGTGTATGTTTCGTGTTCAAGGGGCCTATGATTTGAAAACAGCCCAAAATTAATCTTTATCTGCCACTGGCAAAATGTATTTTCTTTGAATGTGGGTTTCAATGCTGTTTCAATGAATGTGAGTTTCAAGGGCAGAGAAGTTTTAATGCTAAGTCTATTTTCATTGTGAAACTGCATTGCTTTGTTTAGCAGATATCTATTAGAGTTTGTGCTGTAAAATATAAAATAAAACTTTCAAATGAAATCCATATCATCGCAGAAGTAAAGCAGTATGCACATTACAGTGTTTATGGGAAATGGGGTGAAATAACCAAGGAATGGGACATGCAGGGGGGATCGCTCCATTCAACCATGATTTTGTGAGGAGGGAAGGGCAGCAAACTCAGACAGCCCCGGCTGAACTATACCTCTCAACTGTCCAGAATTTTGCAGAATGAATAGATTTTTGCTTCTTATTTTTGGTTTGTTCCTCATAAAATTTGTGGTTTTCTGCCAAATCATTTAGGAATGAAGTCACTAAATAATGACAGACATTGAGTTTCAAACGTCATAACCTTCAGAAAAATGCATGCTAACGCAAGACCTGTTATTCTATCAACTGTCTTTTTAGTACTGTTTCTATGTTCCCCCAATATATTTGTCCTTATCCAGATTTCCTGCATTAAGAGGTTGAGAGGTATGTGCAAATAAATCGCTTTATAGAATTAGGAATATCCAACCTCTCAACTGTCTCCAATTTTGGCTCAAAATGTTGCTCTCCCCCTAATAATCCCTCTGCAAAATGGCAATTTTGGAAGAAAACGTGGAGAGTTTACAATTATAAATAACTGTAATGATCAGTTATATATTACTTTTATTTCAGAAATGCATGCAGATGCTCTTATTTTTTCAGCTGCTTAAGTTAAGTTAACAGTACTAATTTAAAAAAAGTGTTCCTTCTTTGACAGGTTCCCAGCTGTATTGTGTGGCAATTTTATATTTTTGCATAACATATTTGGTCTGTTTTTCATAAAATTGTGGTTTTCTGGCAAATTAGTAGCAAATCATTAAAGACTGAAGTTAAAAAATAATGGCAGACATTTGAGTTTCAGATTTCATACCCTTCAAAAAAATCATGCTAATGCAAGACCTACTACTATTCTATTATCTTTCTAAGTTTATAAGAGCAATATTTAAATATTATTTTTGGGCCTGTGTCCCACTTCTATGTATGGCTTTGTCCAGATTTCTTGCTTTGAGGTTGAAAGGTATGAGTGTCAGAGCCATCACCAGATGGCCAGAGACATTTCAAACTGTGACCTACTTGTTGCACTCCACTCCCCACTGTAGTAGCTTTGGATGTGTCCAAGCAAGGTGAGGAGCAGTTATGCAGTGCAAGTGTGCAGAGTATTCCCCCATCCAAGGTAGACCACAAGTATGACCGTGGCTTTTCATCTGTCGTTGATTTTGCAGAATGTTCTGGTTTTGTGTCATATTTTTATACTGTTGATTTATGCTTCTTATTATTCAGAAAATGCATGCTGTTGCAGTGCCCTGTTGCTCTGTATTAAAATAGCAATGCTTTAATGACCATCAGGTAAGCTTGTCGGAGATTGTAAGATGCAAGTAAGCTTTAATAAGCATACTGTTAAAGAATTACCAACATTGAAAGCCTTTTCATTGTTGCCATGCAGAGAATATTTACATAACTAGATAACGTATAAGCCTTAGGTATTGAAATGCATATGACAGTATTTGTATTAAAGGACAGGATTACAGTATTTTCAGAAGCTCATTACATTTGTTGGAGACTTGCAGTTATCTTTGCAGGCTTTATCCGTAAACTAAACAGAATGCCAATATATCATGTGTGGTCCATAACTTGTGCAGTAATCCTTTAAGCAATTTATCTTGAGCTTGTTTCTTGTTTGCTGTTCATTTTTTACTTTGATCATGTGTTCTCCATGAAACAAGTAGATAGTTGTTGTCAGGCAGCAGGACTTTTTTGGATAAGAAACATTTTTACAAGTGGGGGTATCACAGAGATTGTTACTTTCAGCATGTTACTTGGTAATTTTATAAAGCTGAATATAAATTATAATTAGAACTGCAGTGCAAGGAGAAGTGGTTTGACCTGAGTGCTGCTTGTTTTTTTATACTTGATTTTGACTGGCATTCCAGTAATGCATTTAAAAAGCAATTTATTTTTTCATGCCTCGCAACCTTTGTGTTTCCATCTAGATATTAAGTAAGTTGTCATGTAGCCAATGCATTGAAATATTTTTTTCTTCCACACTTCATTTTGTCTTAACTGGACTCTCGTAATGATGGTTTGGCACTCAGGGCAGCGTATTTAATTAAAGTTCCACTTGTTGTAGTTTTGAGCATTACTCCACCCCTTTCTAGTTGGTCACACCCCTTCCCATTGGCCCCACCCATTCATCTGTCTCCTGCAGCCCCCCTTTAATTTGAAGTCACCAGCCGCCACTGTTAATATGTTTGATTATCAATCTTATGAAATATTTGCCTTCAAGAAGCTTCAACTAAATTCTACTTTTCATAGCATTACTGCTTTCCATATATTGACTTCTGCAATAAGGAGATGCGTTTTATTTGGGGAATGGCTCTGTGATGTGTCTTAAATGTAGAAGTCTAACTAAATTTGTAATTAAAGGGTTATATCAGTTCTAGATTTAAAAATGTCAGCATTCGGAATGGATGGCATTTATACGACCTAACAACTGTCTGTCTCCAGACTATGTATTTCTCCTTTATATCTTTAGCATTGTTTTTGTGGAAGTAAATGATTTGAGAGAAAAAAAGTTCATCGGGCAAATATAAAACAGCTCACAAGGCAAATACATTATGACAGCCAAAAAACCCAGATATCTTATCATGTATTCCTTAATACTTCTCATTTGAGTTATTAACTATGCAGTTCTTATAATGGTATTTCAAGTTCCAGCACAGTGGATCTCTGTAACTTATTTTGCCATCTTAAACAATAATATTTCTACCATGCTTATTTGTGATAAATTAAAGATTGTTGTGCTTATGTGTGATTCTAAGTTTAAAAATCAGGATTTCTGTCTAAAGACTGACTGTGGTATCTCAGAGATTTCCCTTTTCCCAAAGATGCATACAAAATTAAAAGAAATAGTTAATATCAAACACTTGCTAGCATCAGTGTTAATCCTACTTTATTGTGTTTTCATTAAATTCAAGTTGCCATGGGATCAATTCTAAATTTCCATTAAATATCTAGAAGTTATTAATGCTGATGTTTAACTCCATTCATGATTTTGTAGCTAGAGTTTAAAATTTATGAAGATTTGCTGCTATTGCTAGATGAAGCCACTCCAAAGTATCTTGTACTTTGTTGTATATTGCATTGTATATTGCAATATATATATATTTCTTACATTTATATAAACATGCCTTTGATACAAATGACAGCATAAAAGGGTCTCCTTTGAAATAGTCTCTTGGTAAATAAAGAAATAAAAAAAAAACCTCTTTTTGGCCAGTGGTCTTGCTTTCAGTTTCAGTCCATGTTTTGACACATTATCTTCTTATTGAAACTGGTAAATATAAAATATATAGTGCTTAAACCTATGATATTTCATTGTGATCAAAGGTTTTAAATTCTCCATTCTTCCTAGTATGCGCAGTACTCCTTACATTTGAACAGAGTAGCTGTATGTTGGATCACATTAAATCTCTGTCTCTCAAGGATGATATAACAAAATATTGATTTTTATTTTTAAGAATGAAAAGTAGTTTTTGAACGAGACTTGATGAAGCCCCATCCTAAATACTTTCTGGTTTAGATCTTTTGTCTCCCTTTTAGTCAAATGCATCCATTACTGTTATTGTCAAACTAATAGCTTACCAGACTTACCTCTGTTTTGTCTTCATACTTAAAACTTTACTGTTTAAACTATAGAAATGCTGTGGTGTCTAGTTTGATCACCTAGTCAACCAAGCCTTTGAAGATGTACCACAGGAAGGAGTGGTTTCTGGCCCAGAAATTGTAGTTTACTTGCTGTTTGGGCAGTTTTTCCATCTCGTTCAACTTTCTGGTTTAAAAGCCTATGTTTACATGGGTTTGTGCTTGTTTAAGCTCCACGGATCCAGATGTTCTTCGTGTTTCACTGTTGCAGTCATCACATTTGGGTTATCCCTGCCAGGGTAGCCCTCGGCTGGCCCGAATACCAGAGACTTACTATTTCTGCGTTGGTTGCTGTTGCTTGACGACTGACGTCAGGTCATCAGTAATATAAAGTAAGGCAGTCGACATCATTACATCAGTCTTTCTTGTCGTGGAGCCTGAAGCAAAAGCAGTTTGCATGAGTGCCGGTTGGCCGCTACCTCAGTTTTCATCTACTGAATTGAAGTTCTAAAGCTAAGCACCCTGTTGGGGATCCTTTTTTCTTGCACTAACAGATGTCAGAAAAAGTTAATAATTGTCTCACCTGTGGAAAGCAAATACCACACAGAGACTTCCATTCTTACTGCATCACTTGTTTAGGCCCAGACCGCAACGTCCCCTGTTGTCACTTCTGTGCTTTGTTCAATGCCAGAACTATCCATCGTCGGGCCCTTATTGTAGCCAGATATTTTCACTTACAGTCCTCAAATTCCGATATGGCTTCGGTAAGCTATCCGACAGCAGATCTTCTGAAAAAACGTAAAGATAAAGACAGAGACAGACCGCACAGGTCCAAACCTACTGACAACACTTCCGTTAAGCTAGTCATCAGTTCTTTGGTCCTCAGTGAGACGCCTGCTTCCTTGCCTCAGTCTTAAATGCTTAAAATGGCAGAAGACCTTATCATGCTGATCAGGGGAAGCCTCCAAAAGGAAAAGAGATCTGTCCCCTGTAGTTTTGTCTGAACAAGAGTCAGATGAATTTGATGCATCTGAATATGAAGACATGCAACCGTTCTCCACTTATGAGGATTCTGATGCAGAGGATTCCATTCCTTCAGCTTCTCCCCCAGGAGATTTTTTTCCTTTGAGGAAACCCTGCATACCTTAAGGGAGCTTTTCCAATGGGAGAGTCAAGACTACCCTCAGTCTAAAAAGAGACTCGGAATTCCTAGATCTTCTACAACACAGACCCTTGGCCATCCCCCTAGTCCTGTATGTTGTGGAGGATGTTTTCATGGAATCCAGCTTGACTCCTGATGCCTTCCCTCCTGCTCCCAGAAAACCAGACAGGTACTACAGAGTCCCTAACTCACACAAATATCTTTTTAAAATTCCTACTGCTGACTCTGAGGTCATTTCTTAAGGGCCTGAAGGGATTAAAGCAACCTCTGCTAAGAATCCCACCCCCTCAGACAGGGATTCCTCAGCATTGGACAGATGGGGTAAAAATGTATACACTTCAGCTACTCTTGCTATCAGGGCACTAAATTGTCAGTTACATATGCTGAAATTTCAGCAACGTACCTTGGAACTCCTTAAACAAAAAATGTCTTCCTTTCCTGCTTGGGCAGAATCTAAAGAATTACAAGAGTTAATGCATTCTGCAAGTCAAATAACTAAACACACATTGCACTGTGGTTTTGACACCCTAGAAGCATCTTGCAGGGCAGCAGTCACTGAATCTGTCATTAGAAGACATGCATGGCTTAAGAACAGCCCCTGCCAAACCATGTCAAATCTAAATTGTTTGTTGGATGCCCCCCTGCACAAAGATAACTTATTTGGCACTAAGGCAGAAGAGGTCTTAAAAAAGATGGAAGAAAAAGCAAAAATCTATGCAAACAGTTAAGGATTTCTTGCAGGTCCAGCCCATAGGTTCAGCAGGCATTGTCCCTCCAAACACTGGTCCTTTCCTGCTCCCAGTAAGCCAGCCCAGCCTAGGCACCGTGAAACCAGACCCCCCAGACAGCAGCCACAGGGAATGCAGAGATCTAAGCAGTGGGCTACCTCCACTCCAAAACCAGGGAGTTCTAACCATCCTCTTATGATAAGAACTCACAATGACTCACCTCCTCTCTCTGCCCACCTTCACTTACCCCTGGGAGGAAAATTCTCCTTTCACTCAAGCACCTGGGCCACCATTACCAAGGACCTCTGGGTTCTGAACATTGTGTCTCAGGGATACAAACTTTCCTTCCGCACCCTTCCAACTCCAAAAGGGTTCCCAGATCTACCACCGAATCAGTGGGCAGAGGCTCAAAAGCAAATCCTTTCCCTGCTCTCTATGAGGGCAGTAGAGCATGTTCCTGCAGAACAGATAGGCCAAGGTTTCTACTCCAGACTTTTTCTGATGCCCAGAATAGAGGGCACCTGGCACACCATCCTCGCTCTATCCATTCTAAACACCTTCCTGGTGATCCCAAAATTCAAAATGCTCACCCTCCAGCAGCTGCTACCCATGCTCTCCAAGGACGTTTGGCTAGCCACCCTAGATCTGAAAGAGGCCTACCTCCATATCCCTATCACAGAATCATGCAGGAAATATCTTCGCTTCTCGGAAGGATCTCAAGACTTTCAGTTCTCTGTGCTTTCTTTTGGCTTATCTACTGCTCCCAGAGTTTTCACAAAATGTCTGGCTCCAGCCATTGCCTTTTGCAGACAAATATTCATATTTACCCATACTTAGATGACTGCCTTGTTCAGGCAGACAGCCAGGAAAAGCTGCTCAAGCACCTGGCCTTCGTAAAGACCCTGCTAACCTCCCTAGGGTACACAATCAACAAAATGAAATCCAAACAGGTGCCCACCCAAAGGATAATTTTCCTGGGAGCAAGTCTGGACACAGCATCCCTGATGGCATACCTTACACCAGAGAAACAAATTTTCCTGAGAGCCTACTTCTCTCAACTAGCCACCAGACCCCAGCTATCTGCAAGGAAGATCCTGCAAGCTCTGGGGTTTGTGGCATCTTGTATACTGCTCATTCCATATGTCAGATTGCATATGAGGAAACTTCAATGGTACCTAAAGAGCCTTTAGTGTCAACATTCTCAAGACCTGGAAACTCTTCTACCTATAATTCCTTGCCTGAGAAAAGATTTTCTTTGGTGGGCAACAGCATGCTCCCACAACAAGGGACTGCCTTTCTTCCCACCCCCCGCTGCTCAGACCCTCACCACAGATGCATCAGACTATGCTTGGGGTGCACACCTGGATGGCAGGTGGATACAGGGCCAATGGAGCATGCAGCAAATCCCTCTGCATATCATTCAAAAAGAGATGATGGCTGTGCAGCACGCCTTGATAGCTTTCAAGCTCCTTCTCTCTTCAGGGGCTCTCTTGATCAAAACAGACAACACCACTGTGATGTAGTCCATCAACAAGCAGGGAGGGACTCACTCCTACCCTCTATGCAGGCTGGCCATGACCCTTTGGCACACAGCCTCTGCCATGCAACCACACCTGTTAGCACAATTCCTACCAGTCTCTCTCAACTCTCTGACAGACCAGTTAAGCAGAAATCTTCTGGACCCACACGAGTGGCAGCTGAACAAAAGTACCTTCACCCTAATAACGCAGAAATGGGGAACCCCAAAGGTCGACCTCTTTGCCTCCCACGCCAACCATCAGCACAGCAAATTCTGCACCAGGGAGCATCACTGCATGGCTTGGAAAGTGGATGCCCTGTCCTTCCCCTGGGTCAGTCTATTGGTCTATGCCTTTCCTCCACTACCTCTCATCTCCAAGTTACTGATCAAAATAAAGGTGGAAAAACCAAGGACCATTCTTATAGCTTCAGACTGGCCCCTGCAGCACTAATACCCCTTGCTGCGCATGTCCCTGCTGCCTCCATGGCATCTTCCTCAGATTCCAAACCTCCTGACCCAGAGGGAAAGGGAATTCAAGCATCCCCAATTGCAGACACTTAGTTTGGCAACTTGGCTTATTCCCTAACCCTGAGCCAATCTGCCAACCTCAGTAAACAGGTTCTGGATGTTATCTGTGAGGTGTATGCTGATAAATGGAAAAGGTTCTGCACCTGGATCCAGGCTAAGGGAGCCTATAAGGCACAGCTCTCCCTCCCTCTCATCCTGGATTACTTAGCTGACCTACTACACAGTGGCCTCTCTTTCTCCTCTATAAAAATTCATGCCTCTGCTATTTCTGCTCATTTTCCCACTGAGCAGCCCCTTTTCTTACACCCTTTGATTAAACAGTTCCTAAGAGGGGCTAGCAACTTGAAGCCACCCAAAAGGGCACCAACACAAGCTTGGGACCTTAACTTTGTATTGTAAAAGCTCAACCTGCCCCATTTTAAACCAGCTTTTTCTGCAGAGCTAAAATTTCTATCCTGGAAGACAGCATTTCTTCTGGCCATCACTTCAGCCAGAAGAGTCTCTGAGCTGCAAGCACTCATGACTTTGGAACCCTTCATCATCTCCCATGCAGACAGGGTATTTCTCATAATTAACACATCCTTCATGCCCAAGGTGTTGTCCAGTGTGGCTCTTAACCAATCCATTCATTTGCCCACCTTTTTTCCTAATCCCCAGAACAAGGGGGGGAAGGATTCTGCACTCTCTAGATGTGCACAGACAGCTCAGATTCTATCTAGACAGGACTAAATCCTTCAGAAAGTATGATCAATTGCTGGTTAGCTTTGCTACAGGGGCAGAAGGCAAATCCATCTCCAAACAAATAATTTCTATATGGATAGCACACTGCATCCATTTCTGCTACAAACAGCATGGAAAGCCTCCCACCAAGGGGGTCAGGACACATTCCACCAGAGCAGCCTCCACCTCTGCAGCTTTCCTCAGAGGAGTTCCCATCAGGGACATCCTGGAGGCTGCCACCTGGACATCTGTTCACACTTTTACCAAGCATTACCACCTCCCTCTCTTTTCCAAATCCAGGCAGGGTTTGCCTCTGCAGTCTTGCAGGGCATCCTAGCTAGCCCCTAGTTTCCTTGACTGCCTCCACCCATTTCCTCAGCTTTGGAAATCAACCCAAATGTGATGACTGCAATAGTGAAACACGAAGAACATAGTACAGTTGTGTACACTTACCATAAATGCAGATGTTCGAGTGTATTCACTGTTGCAGTCCTGGTTTCCCTCCCTCCATCCCCCTTTCTTCTCTTTCCTTACAAGGGACATATTGGTATTTATTTTCCACTGGTGGGGTTCTTCCGCCAGAACCTGGCTCCTACTTGGGGGCTCCTGACAGGTTAGGGCAAGAAAATCTGATGTAATGGTGTCGGCTGCCTTACTTTATACTACTGACGACCTGATGTCAGTCCTCAAGCGACCGCAACTGACGCAGAAATACTAAGCCTCTGGTATTTGGGCCGTCCGAGAGTACCCTGGCAGGGATAACCCAAATGTGATGACTGCAACAGTGAATACACTCGAACATCTACATTTATGGTAAGTGTACACAACTGTACTTTTTGGCATCCTGCAGACTACAAGAGCATCAGGAAGGAGAAAGAGATACTCTGAGTGCCTCCATTTTGATTTTTTTCATAATTCACTCCTCTCTGAACTTGTTTTTTGTCATTTTTAATTTATCTGACATTTATTTAAACTGTATTTGCCTTAACTCATTAACTCCAAGTACCTTCTCATGGCACCTCTGTGCTTACATCTGAGTGTGCCATGAGAAGATAGGAATTGCAAGCTGTTACCCCTGAGCGCCTTCCACAAGCGTGAGAAACTGTAGTGCAGAATTGCAGTTGAGCTTTTAATGTAAAATGCACTAAAATCGTAACTGAACTTGTGATTTACCTTATTGTTTTACATTAAGGTCACATTCAACTTTTAGTCATAAATCAGGTTAAAAAAATTTGATAAAGCAAGTGGTGGCAGCCAATCGGATTCTTGCAACCCAAGCCACCACTTGTGTAACACCTCCACCTAATTTTCTATTGTTTACCCCAAATAAATAGACAGCAGATATTTCCTTTCTTTTTGCTAATATTTGAAGACTTATCTGCTACTGGATCCCTCTATTTTATTTGGGCACTCACAGATCTAGAGAGGACAGGCACACCAGTCTGTCAGTTGCTACTAGGAGTTCGCAGTTTAAATCAGCTTGGCCGAAGAACTGCTTTTTTTTTTTTCGGGTAAGCTGTTATTTTTTTTCCTTCCCAGGCCTGCATTTTAAGTAGTTACAGTAACTGCTATGGAGGGTTGTATTTGCATACTGTGTAGTAGGGGCATTATTCAGTAACTCGTTTGGCTGATGTCCTTGAAACAGATGATACTGACAGAAAAAGACATCGCTCAGTGTCCACAAAATGCATTTGCAACTTAAATATTTATATTTGTGCCGGTACTTGAATATGCCGCAGGTGACCACAGCTGCAGTATGAGGTCTTAACGTGCTCCCTTATATGGTAGGCTATGTGATGTCACAGTGGCAGCAGCCACCTCCCGGCCAGCTGAAGTGAACAGATGAGCAAAAAATAAGGAGTCATCACATGTTTCCAACCACCAAACTATAAATCTATTGCTTATGTGGATGCATAAACAAAACACCCTGACATTTCATCCTGTTTTGAGGTGTTTGTGCCTTGTAACTTTTTAACAAATGGTAATCCCCTATTATTTTGCATTTTTGAGGGCGGGCTCTGAGGCTTCCGACACTGACAGAAAGCTTAGCTGCTTTCTGTGTGGCCAGCAAAATGCCTAATCAAAATGATTCGAACATCCCAAGAATGTGACAGCAGTCTTCCAGTCCGCTTTTTCATAAATTGCAGGTGTTTTAATATTTGCATTTTATTTGAAACGGTGGAAGAAAGAGGTAGTTTTGCAATAAATTAGTGATTAAAAGCACAAGGATGTGATCATCAAAACAGTAAGTTTTCTGTTGGGATATTATCGCTCCTTGGAACTTGAGCTTTAAGTAAGGAGTGTGATGTTTCATTTAGTTTATTAGTGTTCACAAAAGTTGATAAGTTGATGCATGCATTGCTTGAGACACATGTTTATGTGTCCTGGTAAATAATGTTGCTCTTCTTGGTATTGGTCACAACAGCAATACCATTATCATTCACTGGTGGCATTTAAGTGCACTTGGAAACAATAATTTTTTCACTTCCTGTTTTGAGATGCTTATGTGAATGTGTTCACAGTTACAAAATTCATTCTGCACTTCACAGACTTCTACTATTTCTTCATTGGGTACACTTTCCTATTTTTCTTAATTCTGATATAAATGAGAAGAAAGTTCTGGTTGTTCCTGTGCATACATGATGCTATGCCTGTACCCATTGCCTGCTATAAACTGGCCTAGATGGGAGAAGCTGTTGGTAGCCATTTTTTTTGTTGTAATTGAATAGCTCTGAAAGTAAAGAAAGAAATTTGTCTTGAGGGGTGAAGGAGGGTCTTTATTAAGGTTGTAGCTGCAAGGTTAGGGTTTTGAGTTAAGTTAAGTCTGAGAGAGTAAGTAAACAGTTTGGATCAGAGTCCGAGGTACAATTTCTGTGATAGTAAAGTGAGATTTATAAAGGAAAGGGTTTGATTTCTTGTTCTACCTGGTTTGCCACCACATCTGTAATTATAGCCTGTGAGAAGTGTTGGATGTTGGATCTGTAATTTAAATCCAGAATTCTGAGAGTTTGTTTTAACTTTCTTAAAGCGACTAAATACTATTCATTCATACATTATTCTGGCAGCTGTGCATGCTTCATTTTATTGATTAGGTCCCTTGGGGGAATGCTTGCTTTAGTTGGTTGCACATCAAATGTTAATGATCATTTGTTGAAATGTTTCATTTTGGTGATTGTGCGTACCTCAATATGTTAGTGAAGGGGGTGCTTGGGAGAATGTCTCATGTTGGTGCATGTGTATACTTGAACATACTAATGAAGAGGTTGCTTGGAGAAATACTTCATTGTGCATCAGGGAAGTACTTGTGCATACATGATCAGACTGCTGAAGTGAACAGTGGGCAACATAGTTCTCTTGCAGAAGTTTGCTCTGTCCTTTATCCCTCCTAAAACGGATGACTTCTGGAAAACAGGTTATGAATTGCACTAAAGGACAATAATTATAGTTATAGACTTATTTTACTTCAGAAAATGTTTAGTAAGTCACATTATCTTATTCCATCAATATCTCAAGTTAATAATATTAATATTTTAAAAGTGTACTTGATTATGTTGAAATGTTGGACTGGTGGATAACAGGAACAGTGCTGATAAATATATCCAACCATTCTGAATGTATATTTTGATTTACTCTTGATTTACTCTTTCTTTGTACTGAATAATGTCTGGGTGGTATGAGAGGCTTTGTATTTTATTGGTGATTGTTGGCATTGCTCAGCCAGATATTTGGGACCATATTTCTGCGTTTTTTACTTGTTTGTCTTATTGTAGCCAGAGGGATGATTGGGTGAGATAACATGAATTACTACTTTTTGGACTACTGCTTACATGGATCAACCAGATACGTTTGACATTTCTGCTTGTATTATTCTATTTCTATTCTATTTCTGATTATACTCAGTAGTTGCCTGAGTGAGATAAAAGTTGTTACTTGCAGACTACTACCAGTATGGAGCTACCATATATTTTGGGCATACTTCCTGGCTTTGTCAGTCAGGTGTGGAATTTAAGTGGGAGGAAGTGCTCAGTAATAAATAACTATTTTACTGAATTACTCGGGTCTTCTCCTAACAGATGATAATAAGTCTGTTTTACATAACAGGTGCATAAGGTAGTATATGCAGCAGTTATCACCTTTTCTGAGCATGCATAACTTTGCAGTAATTAAATGCAGGTCAATATCACATTAACAATAAGTGCAGTTTAAATATAGACTGAGTTGTTATCACTTTTCAGGTATTACTCTCGGCAGCTGTCACTGTTATTCACACAGCAATGCCAACAATCACCAATAAAATACAAACATTAAAAGCACTACACCCTCACTCCCCACTGGCCCTGGTTTTCAATTATTAAGGAATTCCCAATATTATTCTAGCATGTCCAAAGGTCAGTTGTCAATCTCCTCTCCGGTCCAGCTGGTGAATCTGGGAATCTTGAGGCAATGTTACAACTGCCTCATGTACACAGACAACCCTCTCCTCCTCCCAACAAATTCCAACACATGTGAGAGATGCAACCATATAGCCAAACTGGAGGCTAAGCTCTCTCAACTCAGTACTGGCATAACCAGTCAGGAGGAGAAGGAAACCACACTCACTACAATTCCAGTCTCACATAGACCTACCACGACAGCAAACCAAACACATAATCACACAAAAACATACTGAGGCTCTAAATAAAGATCTGCCGAAGCAGCAGAGACCTCCAAAGCAGACACCCAAGCAGCCGCTACCCCAAAACAAAACACGTGCAACACATATCTCACAAAGCCAGTGTGCCAAACAGTCACAGCCCTTAAGACTAAACAACACACCTGATACACTTGTAATAGGTGACTCTATCGTCAGGCACACTGACGTCCCGCTCACCAGGCTGAACAAGGAGAGGGTCACGGTGAGCAGCCTGTTGGGCGCTAGGATCCACCACATAACACAAGCACTCAGGTCACTCCAAGGCAAGTACAAATATGACTCAGTCATTGTCCATGCTGGTGTGAATGACCTGAGACGTACCTGCCTGGACTACATGAAAAGAGACATAAAGGAGCTCTCTGAGCATGTAGCCCAGGCCGGTATGACCCTGACCTTGAGTAGCATCTTACCCTCACCAAGAATGATGCCACAATATGAAGACAAGATGATCAATTTCAACAATTGGCTTAAGTACTGGTGTCATTCAAAGGGGATCCAATGCCTGTCAGCTTGGGATGATATGCTCGACAAGCCACGATGCTTCGCTAGGGACGGCTTGCACCTGTCACCCCTGGGCTTTCGGATATTGGCAAAGGCTCTTGCCACCCCATAGTGCCTTTTTAGGCAAGGCTCAAAAGACAAACCCACCTCCATAGGTATCACAAGGGATAAGAAACTAAGAGTAATGCTACTCAACGCCAGAAGTCTAAACCTCAAGATGCACGCACTTGAAACTCTCCTTAGCATGGAGAACATCGATATCTGTGCAGTAACAGAAACCTGGTTCAAGGCTCCCGAGAGCACCCCAGCACTGCCAGGTTATACCTCATACCATGCTTTTCGGACCCAAAACTTGGACCGAACCACAAAAGGAGGGGGAGTATCAATATTCATCAAAGATACCCACACCTCCTGGTTGGTGGCAAAGCACGAAGCATCAGAGACTATCCATGTGCAACTAACAGTGGGTAAAACTGCCTTCCAGTTTATAGCCTGCTACAGACCACCCTCCCAAACCCAGGAACCCCACTCGGCCTTCCTGAGAACACTGAAAAATATGAAGGTCTCTCCAAACACCATTATATTGAGCGACTTCAACTACCCAAACATAGACTGGGAGCATTACTCTAGCTCCAACACCCTAGCCCAAAGGTTCCTAGAATTTATAAACTCAAATGCTATGGAACAACTTATTACCACTCCCACAAGAGGGGAAAACATACTGGACCTGATCATCACCAACATGGGGACTCTATGCTCCAGACCAGAAGTGTATCCCTCACTGGTAAGATCAGACCATAAACTAATCTCACTGGATATTCACATCCCGACCCCACCCCCTGCCCAGAAAACCACAGTGAAAAACTTCTCTAAAGCAAATTTCACACTCCTCAAAACTGAGGTGGAATCCTTCAAAGCCCCCGGGCCTGTGGAAAATACGGCCCAGACCGCAGAATCCTTTATAAACGCATTCTGTGAACACCTTCGGGAATGCATGGATCATGCGATCCCAAATAAAACCAAGACCCAATCCTCCAAAGGCAGACGTCCTGTCTGGTGGACCCCAGTCATAAACAAACTATACAATAGAAGGAGGAAGCTACTAAATGATAGAGCAAAATCCCAAAAAGGGAAGGCATCACTGATCAGTATTAGCAAAAAGCTACGGGCACACATAAAATTGTCTAAGGCCAGCTTCGAGAGAAAAATTGCACAGGACACTAAGGATAATCACAAGGCTTTCTTTAGTTATGTTAGGAACCTGGGTGGTGATTCCCAGATATGCTCAGAATTAGTCCAAAATGATAAAAAATACACCGAACCCACAGACATTGCCAACATCCTAGCTGACAGGTTCAGCGCAAACTTCTCCCCCCATCCCACCAAAAGGGCAAATATCTATCCCAGCAGAGCGCTGCCCCCCTGACATCTCAGATGCTCAGGTAAGAGCCGCCCTCTCCAAAGCAAAAAACACAGCATCAATGGGACCAGACGGTGTCCCGGGCTGCGTCCTACATGAACTCCAAGAAGAGCTAAACCCAAACATAAAACTACTGTTTAATCTCAGCCTTACTACAGGATATGTGCCCAAAGAGTGGCGTTCAGCAACAGTGGTCCCTCTCCATAAAGGTGGTGCCTCAACGGATCCTGGAAACTATCGCCCCATAAGCCTGACTAGCTTGGTCTGCAAAGCTATGGAAAGGATCATCATGGACCTCATAAATAAAGATATTGGGGACCTACAAACACTGGATCCTACCCAGTTCGGCTTTGTTAAGGGCAGATCCTGCCTCTTAAACCTGGTTGATTTCTTTGAAACAGTCACCAAGGCCATTGACGAGGGAAGGTGGTCCACACAGCCTACCTGGACCTCGCAAAAGCCTTCGATACAATACCCCACTCGGGCATTATAGATAAGCTCACCAGCTTAAATATAAACCCCTATGTCACTAGATGGATTGCAAACTGGCTCAAGAACAGAACCCACATGGTTAGAATTGCTGGAGCCATGTCAGACTCCAAACCAGTTACAAGTGGTGTCCCACAAGGCTCAGTCCTGGGACCTCTCTTGTTCGGTATATATTTTTCGGAGGTACAGGCCAACATGGAAGGGCTGTGGCTGACCAAGTTCGCAGATGACTGCAAACTGGGCACCATAATCGACTCTCCAGCCGACACAAGCATCCTCCAAAAGGGCCTCATAGAAACAGACAACTGGTGCCAGAGCCATGGCCTCAAGCTAAATGCCAAAAAGTGTATAGTCATCCCCTTGGGCAAAAACAAAGTGCCCACAAATTACCACATAGGTGGTAATCCATTAAGTACAGAAGAAGTAATTAGGGACCTGGGGACCCAAGTTGATAGCAATCTCTCATTTGACAACCACATGGCCAAAGTGGTTAGAAAAACATTTTATATAGCCCACCTAATCATGAAGGGATTCACATCTAGATCAGGGGAGGTCATCGTGCCTCTTTACTCATCCCTCATCAGGCCCATAATTGAGTACAATGCCCCTTTTGGGATGAACCTTACCAGACACCTGCAGCAACTGGAAAGACCCCAAAAGTACCTCACCAAGAGGATCAAAGGGCTCAAACAGATGCCATATGCTGCCCGGTTAAAGAAACTCCAGCTCTACTCAGTGGCATACCGCCTGTTCAGAGGCGATCTGTGCCTGACATATAAAGCCATGTCCAACCTGGAATTAATGGACATGCTGCACCTCAGAAAATCCAAATCCCATCGAGCTACGCGCTCGAGAGACTTGAACCTCAGCACTGAAATAAATAGGACATGCTGGAGGGACAGATTCATAACCCAGAGGCTCCATTCACTCTGGAATAAAATCCCAGTCCAGGTTAGGCAGAGTCCCTCATTGAATCTCTTCAAGAGGAATCTTGATGAGTGGATGGGAGACCGTAGGTTTACCCCGGGTATCACTTCTGTGTCACTGTTAGACAGAGGCACAGTATACCAACCTCAAAAAAGGGCATAGCAAAATAAATTTAAAATGGGTGGCGAAAGCCAAACACATTCTGGCTAGGCTTATAAATGCCCTAGGGCAGATAGCCTAGTATGAACCTATGAACATAAGTAGAAGTCATTATCACATTGATGAATGTACAAGCCAGATTTGGGTTTTTGGTCTACATGGAGTCATTTCAAGCCACCCCCCCCCCCCACCACTTTCTTTCTGTCTTTTTTACAATTGGTTTGATGTGCAGTAAAGTCCCATTTGTGGTTATATGCTTCATATTTTTGTGAACTACTGCAATTGAACATGGTATCATGTAGTAATTTCCTGTATCACATAGTCACTATGTTACATTACTTCTGTCCTTGATCCCTTATGTCCATTGCTGAATGGACACATGTAAAGAGAAAGGGGAGAGGTAAGGCAGACTGCTGAACTGAAGGAGGTCATGAGACAGTAGTGGTATCAGCAGTCTGAGTGGGTAGCTGGCACAGGTATTGGACATATCAGATGCCCTCAAGTGCCACTAAAGTCCCATGACTGTCCTGGTTCATTAGTGGAGTGGTGGTCCTTACCCTGCTTTTTCTTTTTACAAGTGCCCTGTGTGTAGCCCCTTGTCAGTTTCCACTATTGCAGTATTTCGGCTAAGGCAAGAATGTATCTGTTCACAGTCATTTTTGCCTACTGCCAATCTGATGGTGTGTGCATCAGTGGACATCGTACTTAGACACCATGAATCTTAGGATTATCCTAGATGGCAGCAGGGAACTTGGAGACTGTTCAGCTCAGTTCTGCTGGGCCACTTTCCTTGATATGCATGGTTTCAAGGGTGCCACTCTGATGCTTTCAGCCCCTCCCCAAAAGGCCACCTGCAAAAACAGAGTCTTGCTACGTCTTTTTCTTTTGTGATGTGCCCTGTCAGTCCCCCTCCACTCTGGTACAGTAAATGTATATAAGCCATGGCAGTAAATATCCCATCCTTGATCCCTTATGTCCATTGCTGAATGGACACATGTCAGGGCAGGAAGTATGGCACTACTTAGGTTATGGAAATTGAGATTATTTTCATATGTTGGTAAATAACTTTTCTAGGGAGCATGTATTTGTGTTAAGTAATACCTCATTTTGAAGGCAGTATCAGTACATACAATATGATAAAAGAACTGTGTCTGTATGCTGCGCACATGTACGGATATCAGATTTTTTAGGAATAGAGTTATGGAAATTATGATATTTTTTCATATTTTACTGAATGACTTTGGTAAGGAAAGATGCCAACATGCTAAGTAATAGCTCATTTTGAAGACAGTATCATTACGTACAACATGGTAAAACAACTGGGTCTGTATGCTGTACACATGCACAGATATCACAGTTTGTTTAGGACCCAGGTTATGGAACTTATAATTTTTTTCATATTTTGGTAAATAACTTTGTTAGGAAGCATGTAATTGTACCAATTCATACCTCATTTTGAAGACAGTGTCGTCCATACAACCTGATAAAAGAACTGTGCCTGTATGCTGTACACATGTACAGATATCAGTTTTTTAGGACTAAGGTTATGAAAATTATATTTTTTCATATTTTCGTGAATGACTTAGCTAAGGAAAGATGTCAACGTGCTACGTAATACCTCATTTTGAAGACAATATTAGACCTTACAACGTGGTAAAAGAAATGTGGCCTTGCACTGTACGCATGTACATATATCACAGTTTGTTTAGGGCTTACATTATGGAAATTATGAATTTTTTTGTCATATTTTGGTAAATAACTTTGCAAGGGAAAATATCAATGTGCTAAGTAATACCTCGTTTTGAAGACAGTACTAATAGTTCCAACATGGTAAAAGAACTATGTCTGTATGTTGTACACATGTACAAATATCAAAGTTTGTTTAGGACTTAGGTTATGGAAATTATGATTTTTTTCATAATTTGGTAAATAACTTTGGAAGGGAGCATGTCAGTGTGCAAATTAATACCTCATTTTGAAGACAGTATTACTCATTACAACATGGTAAAAGAAATGTGTCTGTGTGCTGTACAAATGTACAGATATCACAGTTTGTTTAGTCTTGTAGGATTATGAAAATTATACATTTCCAATACTTCTCATTATCATGGCCATATCTTTGCAAGGATGCATGGTGATGACACAAATGATGCATCATTTTGAAGCTGACATTGAGCCACACAACTTGCACACTGATATGTAGCCTCTTTTACAGATGATGAGATATTATGCTTTGTTTATTTATCAATTATGAGAAATATAATAATCATATTTCTGTGAATATCTCCGTAAAGGAGCATCACACAGTAATGGTTAAGGTATCATTTCAAAGCTGACATGCATACAAAGAAATTAAATACAAATTGTATGGGTCTACATGGTACATTAACCAAGATACCGTGCTTTGCTTTTCCAAAAAAGTAAAAAATATGCACAATATCAGCATTCCTTGGCAAATATTTAGTAATGACTTAGATATGCACTATCAGCATGTACACTGTTGGGAAGGCCAGTGTCTGCTGAACAACATTCGCATTTACATTTTTAGTCTAGCTCTTATAGTTAGAGTTATGAACATTTGTTTTCTGTATGGTATTACAAATGGATTTTCTGAAAATGAGCTTAGGCTGCACTGTTGTTCCTATGGTGGAAGTTAGCAGCCAGCATTTTCTGAGCTGCTCTGGAGTGAACGAGTTAATATTGCTACACACTCAAGTGTGCTAGCTTGTACTGCATTTAAAGTTTTTGCTACTCTTCTAACTGCTTTTCTGAAAAAAAAACAAAAGAAAAAGTTCTAAGCTTGTTTCCTACCTTTCCTGTGACTAGTGTAGTTCAGATAGATTTGCTGTATCCAGGACTGTTTCGTAAGTTTCTGAGCCCCCCAGACCTTTCTGTGTTTGAGGAAAGCCTTCTAGCTTATCAGTGGGAGTGTTAAGCACTAGGTAGCCTACCTACCACAAGAGGAGTAGCTTCTGGTCTAGAAATTATAATTTATTGGCTGTTTGGGCATTTTTTTCCATCCCTTTCAACTTTCTGGTTTAAAAGCCCATGTTTGCACACCATGCAGCGGCGCTCAGCTGAGGCAAACTATTACCGGTGCCAGAAAGTCTGCTCTTCAGTTTTCCACTTAGAACGTGCTTCTTTTACTTCTTGCACTTCAATTAGCTTAATCAGCTAGCACTTTAATAGGCTTTTGTAGCATTTATTGTAGCACACTTAGGTGCTAACAGCACCAATACTTATTAGTTATGACCATCCCTCCTGGTATGATTGTTGGGCAATTTCCTGTGCTTTCTCTTGTTAACCTGGTGCACTTAGGCATTCTGAGACAGTGTAGCAACTGTCTAATGTACACAGACCACCCTCTCCTCTTACCTTCCAACACTCATACCTGTGAGAGATGCACTTATATCGCCAAACTGGAAGGAGTGCATGCTCCAACCAAGACTGGACTAGCTGCTCAAGAGGAGAAGGTCAACACCTGCAACTCACTACATAGAAAACACAGCCCTCCAAAACACCAACCATCACAACCCACACATAGAAATACAAACCATACACCCACCTTTGTGGAGGTTCTCAGTAAAAATGTACCCAAACAACAGAGACCCCCCCCCCGAGACAGAAATGCACTTGACCACCACAACACAACACCAACCCCAGAACAAATAGCTCACCACCACAGTGTGCCCCTCAACCCAAGCCCTTAAGGCAAAATACTTTTCCCAACGTACTAATCATAGGAGACTCAATTGTGAGGCTCACTGATGTCCTACTCACTAGGTTAAACAAAGAGAAGGTGACAGTCAGTTGTGTATCAGGTGCCAGGATCCACCACATAACACATGCACTCAGGTCACTCCACAGCAAGTACAAATATGACTCAGTCATTGTCCATGTGGGTGTGAATGACCTGAGATGTACCTCCCTGGACTACATGAAAAGAGATGTGATGGAACTCTCAGATTATGTGGCCCAGGCAGGTATGACCCTAGCCCTGAGCAGTATTCTACCGTCACTCAGAATGATACCACAGTATGAGCAGAAAATGATTTACTTCAACAATTGACTAAGTTTCTGGTGTCATTCTAAGGGGATCCAGTATCTGTCTGCCTGGGATGACATGATCGACAGACCACAGTGCTTTGCCAGAGATGGCCTGCATCTGTCACCACTGGGATTTTGGGTACTGGCTAAGGCTGTTGCCACCCTTAAAGTGCCATTTTTAGGCAGTTGTTCCAAAGACCAAATTGCACCATAACAGCTACAAGCAAATGCAGTCTGAGGGTCATGCTCCACGATGCTAGAAGTCGAAATTTCAAGGTGCACTCTCTCGAAGCTCTCCTCAAAATGGAGAATGTCGACACCTGTGCTGTAATGAAGACCTGGTTTAAAGAGGTAGAAAGCACCCCTGCGCTCCCAGGCTGCAACTCATTCCATATCTTTCGGCCCCAGAATAAGTCTGGAAGCTCCAAAGACGATAGTGTCTCCATATTCTTAAAGGATACGCACACCTCTAGACTGGTAGCCCAGCATAATGCATCCAAGATACTTCAGGTTCAACTAGCACTGGGTAAAATGGCGATACAACTCATAGCCTGCTACAGAACTCCAAACATGTCCCTAGACTCTCACTCCAAGTTCCTAAGCACCCTGGAATCTATCAAGATCCAACCCAATACTCTCATACTAGGTGACTTTGACTACCTTTCCATCAACTGGGAAAACTATTCAAGTACCAATGTACACGCCAAACACTTTCTGGAATTTATCAATTCCAATGCCCTGGACCAGCTCATTCTGACCCCCATTACAGGAAGCAACATCCTCAACCTAGTTATCACCAACATGGGAGACCATTGCTCCACACCTATAGTCAGTTCCTCCCTGGTTAAATCTGACCACAAACTGATCACCATGGAAATCTCCATCTCACCTACACCCCCCGCTAAGGTGACCACCCTGAAAAAGTTCTCTAAAGCCGACTTTGGGCTCCTAAAAACAGAGATGGCGAACTTCACTCCACCCATGCCAATGCAAAATAGCTGCATGACTACCGAATCATACACCAAAGCACTGTACAAGCATGTGCACAAATGCATGAACCTTGCCATACCAAATAGAACTAAGACACTCTCCTTCAAAAAAGGAAGCCAGTCTGGTGGTCCTCAGCCATCAATAAACTCTACAACAGAAGGAAGAAACTGTTGCAGAAAAAAATGAAGTCATAAGACTGGAAAACCTCCCTTATCAGCCTCAACAAAAAGCTGAGATCCCTTATCAAATTTTCTAAAGCCAGCTATGAAGGCAGAATTGCAACTGACACCCAAAACAACTACAAAGCCTTCTATAGCTATATCAAAAACCTCAAAGATTTGCTCTGAGTTATTGCACAATGGCACCTCCTATACTGAGCCAACAGATATAGCCAACATACTGGCCGACAGATTCAGTGCCAACTTTACCCCTCCCCCCCAAGAGCCCTATCACAATACCAGAAGAAAGCCTGGTACCCACCATTTCTGCAACGCAGGTAAAAGCTGCATTGTCCAAAGCCAAGAATACAGCGTTCATAGGACCTGATAATATCCCTGGTTGCATCCTACATGAGCTACAAAATGAACTGACACCACAACTGTGTGCCCTGTTCAATCACATCCTTACCTCAGGCTATGTCCCTAATGAATGGCACACTGCTACAGTCATCCTGCTCCATAAAGGGGGAGCAACTACAGACCTTGGGAACTATCACCCCATTAGCCTGACAAGTCTGGTATGCAAAGCTATGGAGCGCATCATCATGGACCTGCTTAACAAAGATATAGGTAGTCTCCAAACACTTGACCCCACACAGTTTGGCTTTGTCAAGGAGAGATCCTGCCTGCTGAATCTGGTTGACTTCTTCGAGGCAGTCACCAAGGCTGTGGATGAGGTTAAGGCAGTGCATACAGCCTACCTCGACCTGGCTAAGGCCTTTGATACCATTCCCCACTCAGGTATCATTGATAAACTCACCAAACTAGGCATCAATCCTTACATCACTAGGTGTGTTGCAAATTGGCTCACAGATAGGACCCACATAGTGAAAGTTGCGGATTCCAAGTCAGACCGTCGACCAGTCATGAGTGCAGTCTCACAGGCCTCAGTCCTGGCTCCTCTCCTGTTTAGCATCTACTTCTCAGAAGTCCAGGCCAACACAGAAAGACTTTGGCTGACCAAGTTGGCTGATGATTGCAAGGTAGGAGTCATTATCAACTCCCCAAGTGATGCAGACATCCTACAAAAGGGCGTGTCTGAGACCAATGACTGGTGTCGGAACCATGGCCTGAAGCTTAACGTCAAAAAATGTGTTATCATCCCCTTTGGAAAAAACTCAGTTCCCATGAATTACCATGTTGATGGGAGCCCACTGAACACTGAAGGGGCCTTAAGAGATCTGGGCACCCAGGTTGACAGCCACCTCACCTTCGACCACTACATTGCTACTGTTGTCAGAAAGCCCTTCTATGTGGTACAGCTTATAACCAAAGGTTTCGCATCCAGGAAGAAAGAGGTCATCATCCCTCTCTACTCATCCCTCATTAGAGCAATCATCAAATATAATGCCCTGTTTGACGTGTTCCTAACCAGACACCTACAACAGTTGGAGAGGCCACAAAAGTACCTCACAAAAAGGATCCTAGACCTTAAACACATGACCTACATGGACAGACTCAAGAAACTTCAGCTATTCTCATTCTCTTATTGTCTACTTAGAGGTAATCTCTACTTGACTTACAAAGCCATGTCCAAACCAGCCCTACTTGAAATGCTACACCTAAAGAAATCGAAATCCCCCACGTCACAACCTTATTGCCACAATTAACAGAACATGCTGGAGGGACAGGTTCATGTCCCAAAGACTGCCCATACATAAGGTTCCCATTCATGTCAAGCAGAGAACCTCATTGGCCCTTTTCAAGAGAAATCTTGATAAGTGGATGGGTAACAGAAAGTTCACTCCAGGGATCATTCCAGTTGCCCCCTACTGGATAGGGGCAGTATGAACCAACATCAGGTGGCACGCTGCCTGGGTAGTTTTTTGGGGGCTAGGCTTGTAAAGGCTCCAGGGCCATTAGCCTTGTACACAGTTATGAATCTATGTATATTAGAACTCAGATTGTCTTCATATGAACTGTTAATCCTGCTTCACAATTCCATTGTATTTATTTAGTTACACTTGGAGAAGCTATAAACCTTTATTTGTTGTTGACAGCAGTACTGCTATTGTCATACTGCTTTTCCCTATTATGAATACATTGATTTCTACCTACAGTCTAGTCAGTGTTCCTTTAGTTTGCTTTAAAAGAATCATCGCCAAAATATAAATGACTTGTGCCCCTGTGTTTGTACTCACATTTTCTAGCATTCTCGGGGAGGTTATTCTGTTAGCCAGTTCAACCAACTGATGTTAAGTTGTACCAACTCCTGAACTCTGAATTACACTGGTGTTTTCAGCAGTTCTTCCATGGCTGTAGGAAAAAGGCAATACTCTAGAAAATGGTAACAAAAATATTGTCAACAGCACAGCAGAAATAGTAACAGAAAGAAAGAAAGTTTTATTAATGTGGTAATATTTGTGTTTAAACTGAACCTGTACCTAGAGAAAGTGTATAATCAGAGCTCCTCCTTGCTGCATGTGTTTTTTACTGTTTAAATTACACACACACATTGAAGAAGTGCTTTTATGACTTGAATAACTTGGGCTAGCTATACCTGAAGTGCTTTTACTGGCAATTTTCTAGTTGTACAATTGTGAATAATTGATTTAGTTTTTCTGGTATATCTTTAAAATCTGGCAAGTGTTTATTTACTGAATTGCTCACTTGCTTAGGTTTCTTAGCTGTAAATCTTAGTTCGTTCAGAAGTATGCTACTTTACCCCCCCACCAAACCTTTCTGAATGCATTATTATATAATAACTGCCTGTTGTTGTCTTCATGCTTATCCTAGAATTTCTGCTTTTCTCTTTTCCTAGCTGAACTCTACAGTTCCTACAAATCGGTGTCTACAGGACTGCAATCAGTTGTTTTCAACATTTATCAGAGTAGGTTACACAAAAAGCATTTGTTAAGCTTTCACTTACAGTGCTTTGTAATTAAGCAGGTCACCATATTGGTCAGCCATAGGGCTCTTTATTTCTACTTGAGTGGTTGCCTCCTTCCCCTGTAACTGCAGTAAATTGACTCTTACATTAGAGCTGTAATACTTACCTTATAGCTTTAGGACACCTTGTAAACTGCAATAGCCCCGCTACATTCGCCCTCGCTACGCTTGGGCTCTCTTCGCTCCCCTCCCTGCCCCCAATTTCCTCCCGCCCCCAGTACCTCTAAATTTATAGTACTATAGCCACTCCCCCACTTTCTAGATCCTATCTGCTTTCATCTGGGATAACTCCACCCACCCCTATTCTACTACCTACATTTAATAGCACCTATTAGCTTTCATCTGGCATTCTCCCATCCCCCCTTCCAGTACCTTTACCTCACCACTCTATCTTCTAGTGTTGCATCACCAGGTAAAACAGTTCCTTCACTCACTAGCTGAATCACATATAATGATATACTCCTCTTTACTACCCCTCTTGTTCACACCATACCTCCTTACCTTGTATGAAAACCAGTTTCTTACGGGATTTCAGGTCCCAAAAGGCCATACTATCACCCCAGCTGTAAATCCTTCCACCTTCAACCATACTTACAGTACCAGATCTTATCCAACATCTTGTTCAGTCTATCAACATCTCAACCCCAGGCACATTAGCTCTAGATCCAAACACTACCACAAACTAATAAACAAATTCCTGAAGTTCATCACCAAGTATAGACTCAACCTAATACTTGGTGGTGGTATTCACCCCAACCCTGGCCCACCCACTTCAGATACACATACCCCCTCTACTTGTAATCTAAGCTACAAACCTACAATTTATAGGCCAACTAACTCTCTCCTAGTCTGTCATCTCAATATTAGAAGCATTAATAACAAGGTACATGAATTGCATGCACTTCTGGATGTCCACTCCCCTGAGATTCTCTGTTTATCTGAAACCTGGTTAAAACCTAACCACCTGGGTACAACATACACAGGCTGGATCGTGCTTCGAGGAAGGGGGTGGGGTAGCTGTACTCTATAAATCTGAGTTGAATGTCACCATAGATGTAATACAACCTCCTCAGATTAATAACTCTGAGATTCTTGCCACCAAATTGCAACTTAATAAAAATAAATGCATTAATATCATCTGTATGTACATTCCCCCAGGTAACAATATATCTACATTTGAAGATATCCTGCACTGGTTATCATGTCACTACCCCCAAGAAACACTACTACTTGGAGACTTTAACATAGACTGGGGCACCTGTTCCTTAGAATCCCCAACCACCCATATTAACCTGCATGCATTTACACAAATCATATCCACCCCTACCAGGATAGGTAAACCCAACCAAAAAGAAAGTATACTTGACTGGGTACTCATAAACAGTCACCCCCAACTGTACACCTCTGGTACCCTCCTTAATGGCCTAAGCGATCACCTTCTCACATATGTAATTAAGCACAAAACCATTAATTCCCAACAACCCTTACTCAGAAAGGTTAGAAACAATAAAAACTTTGACCCTGCTAAATTCCAACAAGAACTAAACTCATGTAATTGGTCTATTCCAAAACACCTCCCCTTAGAGGAAGCAGTAGCATACTTTAACAACAAATTCCTTGAGATCCTTGATTTGCATGCACCTGTTCGTTCAAAGAGAACCAAGGCAAAAACTGCACCATGGCTTTCTATAGAGTCTAAACTCAAAATTACCCTTAGAAACAAAGCATGGGCTTTATGGCGTTCTTCTAAAGACCCTCAAGATCACATTAAATACAGGCAATCCAGGAACGAAACCAAAAAATCAATTTTACAAGACAAAAAATAATGCTACTGTAATTTACAGACAGTAAACCAAAATAACCCTCAGAAGTTTTGGGCAGGTTTAAATAATCTACTACATCCTGGACATACTTCAACCCCAATCCCTGCTGCTACTATTGATAAAACCCCTGAAGATGTTTCTGATAGTTTTAACCAATTCTTTACTGAGACAATTCAAGCCCTAGCTAGCCAACTACCTCCTAGCTCCCCTGGTCCTGAAAGTAGCACCCCTAGAGACCTACTTGTGTTCAGCTTCCAACCAGTCGCCACTTCACTTATCCGTACCTTGATCAAAAAAATTAAAACCCACTACACTTTCTGCTGATCGACTCAGTACCTACAAAATCAGCTGATGCTATTGCTTACCCCGTCTCAATACTAATCAATCGAACCATAGTAGAAGCTAAAATTCCCACCATCTGGAAAATATCCTATGTAATCCCACTTCACAAAGGAGGCAGCTCTACTGAATTCTCCAATTATAGGCCAATAGCTATACTCTCTCCACTTGCAAAGATTATGGAAAAATGTATTCATAGACAATTCATGCACCACCTAATCCAAAATCGCCTTATGGCAGACACTCAGCATGGCTTCCGTCCTCATCACAGCACTACTTCAGCCCTCCTAGCCTTTACTAACACCATAAACCATAATCGCAACAATAATTATATATCCTCAGCCCTCTTTTTGGATCTTTCCAAGGCATTCGATATGGTTGATCACCAACTTTTAATCCACTCCCTGCAAACATTCTGTCTAGATACTGGAGCCCTCCAATGGTTTCAATCCTACCTGAATGGTCGACAGCAGGCTGTCCTCTGGCAGAACAAACTCTCTAACCTTCTACCTAACACCCTTGGAGTACCACAAGGCTCTATACTAAGGCCCTTGCTGTTCTCCATCTTCATTAACGACCTTTATAGTGTCATCCCAAAAGTCAGCTGTATCCAATATGCTGATGACTCTACTCTGATTTGCTCAGCCACATCTCCAGTAGAGTTATGGTCAGCTACCCAGACCACCTTTAATACAATAGAAAACTGGCTTTCTGAACATCGTCTGATCCTAAATCCCAAAAAAAACTAAAATGCTGTTATTTTCACCAACACGTAGGTCTACCGCTTTCACCTTTACCATAAAATCAAATGATGGCACAATAATCTCCCCTGACCCATCTACAAAACTATTAGGTGTCATCATAGACAATAATCTAAAATTTGACCTACATGTTAACCAAACTATCAAAACCATCAATAAAAAACTAGGGTCACTTTACAGAATAAAAGCCTTCCTAACCCCTCCAGTTAAAATTGCCATAGCTCGCTCTCACCTTGTTTCAACCTTTCTGTATGCATCCCCTCTACTCTCGAATTTGAACAAGACTGTCCTTAACAAACTCTCAATTTGCTACAACCACATTGCCAGGTTTGCCACTGGGCTGCCTTTTAGGACACATCATTGCATCAATCTAAATCAGCTTGGTTGGCTTGAACTACTTAGCCTAATCCAGTATAACCAACTGATTATGGCCTATAAAACCCTCTATAATCCGGACAATACTCCCGCACTTAAAAATATTATCACCCCCTATAACAATCCTAGACCGCTTCGATCCTCTAACAAACTACTAATTCAGACTAGCAAAATTAATAACACAGCCGGTGATTCTCTCTCTGCAAACTCTGTAAGTAGATCCTGGAACTCACTTCAAGCTGATATTACCTTACTTTCCACCTTAGGTCAATTTAAAACTAGACTCAAACAACATTTGTCACTTAACTGGCTATGTCAATGTATCAAGCCTGGCTAACTCGAATGTGTAAAAATCTGTTAACCAGTTTACTGTGTAATTTAATTTAATCCTGACTTGTGCTCAGGACTAACTTTAACCTGTGGAACTTGTTTAACTTGCTTACTTATGTAATCTCTGTAAATAATCTGTTTGTAATATGTAATGCTGGTATTATGTAGTGCTGTATCTGCTTACCCTTGGAGCTTTTCTCCCCGGGCCTCCGCTGAAAATGGACATGCATCCAGTCGGACTATCCCGGTCAACAAATGTAAAATAAAAATAAAGAAATAAATAAGCTCAGCAGGAGCAACTGCACAAGTGCCTCAGGGAAACATCATCAGTTCCATAATGAATCATTAACCCAAATGGATTATGTACTTAGCAGCACAGGCAATACAAGAAATGGCATATTTGACAGTCCTTGGCCAAACTACATGAATTCCACACTACTGGAAGATAGTGAACACACACTGGAGGCAAACTTAGGCAAAAAAACACACAGATTCATTTAGAAAAAGAAAAGAGGTAGCTGACTTGGCTTTTTAAAACAATTGACTGTGAACTATTTCCACTATTCACAGTACCATGAAACAAGGTTTGCAGTCCATAAAAATATCACCACCTCACAAGTGCAATGTCATACAGTCCCTCCAGTAAAACAGGCCATCTGTACACAGATTTCAGATGCAGACCCTCCCTGCATTCCATAAAAATATCACCACCTCACAAGTACAATATCATACAGTCCCTTCAGTAAAGCAGGTTATTTGTACACAGATCTCAGATTCAAGCCTTCTTGTCAGTTTCAGAAATAAAAGAGATCTTAACTGGAATTTGCTTCAGCCCACATAAGGTAAGAAGCCCTGACTGGGTTATTAAACTCCATAAGTCTTGAATCTTCAGGGAAAGCCTCTGCTTTACTGCCACTCAAACATCCAGCTGAGGAACATACTTCCTCAATGAGGACTGTGAATAGCCCAGACAGAGAGCATTTGATCTTTGTGAATAGGGATGTTTTCTTACTGTCAGAGAAATCCAAAAAAAAAAAAAAAAGAGAGACAGACAGATGGACACACACACACACACACACACACACACACACACACACACACACACACACACACACACACACACAATAAATTCATTTGTGATTGTATCTGTTATCCAGGATAGTATGTTTTCAAGTATTGGAATGTTCTGTCCTGGGGGGATATATAGCACGGCAATGCATATGGTCTTGGCTGTATTAAGTTTTAAGACTGAAATTAGAATTTCTGCTTTTCCAGAAGCTGGGTTTGTGCCTGCATAGTGAGTTACTGTGAGCATATTTGGAAAAAATTATAGTTATTCCACCTGTTTTTTTATGTTTTCTATCAAGCCTAATGATATCATAACCAGGGGGGTAGCATTTCAGCATCTTTCATTTCAGGCTGTAGCCATGTCTCAGTTGTGGCTAGGATGCCTGAGTTGTATTGGGTCATCCATGCATGAAAATCTGTGAATGTGAAGTTGTTCTATCTCGCCGTCCATTCTTACTGATGGGTTCAGAGCCGAGGATCGGCCAAATGCAAAAGCTTGAGGTGTTCAACCATCTGTTGGCCTACTCCCTATCCTATGATGCACTGGTGCTTCCCTCAGATCTCATTTGCCGCTGCAGTAGATCGGGAGAGCTTCGCTAAGCTCTGGCCAGTCAAACTTTTATATTTGATATTTTCTCAATATTTACTTAAAATTTTGTCTTAGAGTAGTTAGGTATCGTAGTGAATAAGTCTTCTTTATCTTGTTATGTTATACCTAGTTAGTAAATTAGTCTGAGTGTGTGCTACTAGTCTGTTTCTGGACGTGTTTTTAGGCCTTTAATATCTCCCTAGCTTAGTCGTTTAAATTATCTAGTGTGATTCAAAGCCTATTATATTTCAAGGCTTATTTGGTGTTCACTTCTTTTAGTGTGTGCTGAGGAACCCATTTAAATTAGAGGGTTCATTGCTGTTGTGTTTCCAAGCCCAAGTTTTAGGGCCTAGTAGTTAGGTAGTTGTTTAATAGTTCTTTGGTGTGTTTTACAAGGATATTTCTTTATACAAGGCGTAAATACTGTAAGTTTGTGTGTTTTTTTTTTCATATATATATATATATATATATATATATATATATATATATATATATATATATATATATATATATATATATATATATATATGTATATATATATATATATATATATATATATATATATATATATATATATATATATATGTATGTATATATATATATATATATATATATATATATATATATATATATATATATATATATATATATATATATATATATATATATATATATATATATATATATATATATATATATATATATATATATATATATATGTATATGTATATATATATATATATATATATATACACATACACATACACACACACACACACATACACATATAGGTGTTATCTGTGAGACATGTCTCAACAACAAAAACAGGTTAAGCAATCCAAGTCAGGGTTCAAGAAGTCCCCAAAATGTGGGCAAAAATGTCCATAACAGATGGACATTCTACTTGTGTTTATTGTTTAGGGGAGGTTCATCTCCAAGAGGACTGCTCTATATGCCACTCGTTTAATGCTAGGATGTTGCATGAGTGTAAAAGGAACTTGATTGATAGAGGTCTTTTAAAATCCTCTTTTCAACAGGAAATGGGCAAGGAAAACAGTGACAAACTTTCTAAGTATTCTTCTGGTTCGTTGGAGCCGAGTAAGAGTCCATCGACCAGCAAATCCAGAACAGATAAGTCTTCAACATCGACTCCACTGCCTTCGGAGCCAACTGTTGTTACAGTTAGGAGTCAGTCCCCAGTATTGGAGCCGGTGTCTCCTACTTTAAAGTCACCAATATTACAGTCAGTGGCTTCATCCATTCAGTCTTCTTGGCCTTCAAGCAGGCTGTCAGACATGGATGTGGATTGTGTGGTGCAGAGACTTCTGCAGACACTGGCACCAACAAAAACCCTTCCATTTTCTTCTGTTCCTCCTTCGATCTGACTCAAGGTTTCGGAGCCAGAGTGCTCGAAGCTGATGATTGTGGAGCCATCGGAACCAACGCCTGCTTCAGGTCTATCGGTTCCGACTACCCTGATATGTTCAGTGCCGACCAGAGGGTCTAGGGGCCGACACTCACCAATCGGGTCTGGGGAGGATAGTCGAACTGAATTTTCAGTTCTGACTTTGCCTCTCGGGGCCTCGGCTTGGTTGAGCTTGGCTCCTACCTCGGGCTCAGATCCTGCAGTTCTAGCACCAAGGGAATCTCCTATTTATTCTGATCCAGAGGTTTCTTTGCTTTGGAACTGAGAGGCTTTTGATGCCATGAGAAGGGTGTTGTCATCTACAACAACCACACCATCAGAACCAGCAGCTCCTTCCCCTAAAGCACCGGTGTCTACCTCTACATCACACATCCCTCTAAAGCATAGAGAGCCTGACCCTCAGGAAGCCCTATTGGGTGAACCCTGCTCTTCCAAGACCTTTCCAGAAGCTCCCACTGAAGAGGTTCCCAGGAAGAGACTTTGCAAGAAAAAGCATCTGGACTTCTCACAGGAATCTGTCACTTCAGATAGTGACTTAGATGAGTCAGAAGGGTCCCCACAGTCCCCCTTGGAGGATATCTCCTTTGCAGATATCCTGGAATTCTTATGTAGAGGGTTGGCTGGAAGTCCATTAACCCTACTGATGATGAGTCAGTCCTCCCGAAGGCTTTTGTGTCTCAGCCCTCCACCACTTGAGTGTCTCCACCCTTTGATGAGCTGATTGAGCTAATCTCTCGAAGGGAGTGGGATTCCCCGGATACCATGGAGCCTGTTCCTAGGAGGCCTAATAAATTTATAACTTCCCCCCAGAACAAGACCTTCCTGACCAAAGTAGTGCCCGTTGGTGCTATGGTGGTGACGGCAGCCACCAAGAAGGAACTGTCAGAAACTTCTTCATCTGTCCATCCTCCTAATAAGGATTCTAGGATCATGGACAGATAATGGTAAGCACATGTTTAGTTCAGCAACTTTTGCTCTTCGATCACTGAACTATCTAACTCACTTTACTAGGTTGCAGAGAGATCTCCTGAAAGAACTAGGAGATACTCTACAGGGTTCTGTAGCTGCGGGGGTCTCAGAAAAGGTAACTTCCCAGCTCACTACCCTTAATTCTCTTGTAAACTCATAGATTCATAGGCTGGTACTAGGCTAACTGCATTTGCATGCCATTTTAAGCCTAGCCACTTACCCCATGTGAGAATCAAACCCTGCACCTTCTGCTTGTAAGGAAAACACCTTAACCATTACACCATCTTCCCACCCGTCTGGTCTCATATGCAGCTGATGGAACGATTAGGGCAGCGGGTACAGGAATTGCTCTTAGGAGACATTCCTGGATGTGCTTATGTTCCTTTGTGGAGTCCTTTAAGTCATCCTTTATTAACACCCTTTTCGATGGCTTGTCCCTTTTTGGACCCAAAGTGAAGGAAACTCTTACCAGGAGTGAGCAGGATGGAAAGACTCTGTCTGCCATCGGAGTCTGTTTTTCCACCCCTACCAGACCTTACCTCAAAGGTCAGAAGGGAGTGAAGATATGGTTCAGTAAAACTCAAGGAGCTCTCCAGGACACTCGTGGTGAACCCCCCTCTAGAGGCAAAGGAGGGGGTAATAATGGAAGTCTCCGCCCATGTGGCAGAGGGGGTCCGCAGAATCAGGGCGACAGAATCCAGTTCTCTGGCAAACCCTATCAGCATGCCTGTCCATCTCTGGAGGCAGTTGGGGGACGGTTTTCTTTGTACCCAGATGCCTGCCTAAAAATAACAAAAGACAGCTGGTTATAAAGCATCATATCCAGAGGATACTCAATTCCCTTTGTCACTCCATCCCCCATAAGAAAAATCCTGGACGTTCCAGCCAGTCACAGGGAACAAACAGCCACAGAGATTCAAATGTTGCTGGTAAAAAGAGTCATCCAACCAGTCCCAGCAGACCAGAGAGGCTCTAGAACTTACTCAAGGTTCTTTTTAATTCAAAGAAAACAGGGGACTGGAGGCCCATTTTGGATCTCAGCAGACTAAACAAGTTGGTAAAAAAGACAAAATTCCGGATTGTCATGCTACAGTCAATACTTCCTTTTTTTAGGGAAAGACAATTGGATGTGCTCGATAGATCTCCAGGATGCGTACTACCACATAAAAATGGACAGGCCACCCAGGCATCATCTGCGCTTCCGGCTGGGAGACAGTCATTATCAGTTTCGCGCTCTGCCCTTTGGTCTCACTACAGCCCCCAGAGTGTTCACCAAATGCATGGCAGTAGTCACAGCTCACCTGTGACGTTTGGGATTCCAGGTGTTGCCATACCTAGGTGACTGGCTCCTCACTGCTATCACCAGGCATCATCTCATACAAACAAGGGACACAACTCCCTGTGCAGTCAGTTGGGGATTACCATAAATTCAGAAATATGTGCCTTGCCGCCATCACAGCATACCGTTTTTAAGGAGCAGAGCTAAATACCATTACCGTGACCTTAAACCTTCCACACGAAAGAGTTTGTGTTCTATGAAAACAGGTCCTGGACCTGCTCCCAAGAGAAAAAGCCCAGGTTTCAATGGTACTCAAATTGTTAGGGACAATAGCGGCAGCAATCATTGTGATTCCTTTAGGTTGGATGCATACGCGTGTACTGCAATGGCTTCTGTTCAGGCAATGGTCTTTTCAAGAACTTCCAATGTCACACAAATTCATGATAACGAATTTATGCAAGAAGGACCTTCATTGGTGGCTGACATCTCACCAAGTAACTCTGGGTCGCCCCTTTGTTGTACCCACTCCTATAGCCACGGTGACCACGGACGCCTCCCTGATGGGGGGGGGGGGCATTATCAGGGAAGAACAGCCCAAGGCACATGGAGGAAACATGAGGCTCATCTGCATATCAATGTCCTGGAGATGAGATCGGTACTTCTAGTGTTGCAGTCCTTTCAAGACTCTCTCTCTCTCTCTCTCTCTCTGGGTACTATTGCAATTCAAACAGACAATATGTCAGTGGTCTGGTACATAAACAGACAAGGAGGAACCAGATCTTATCCCCTATGTCGAGAGGCCCTGAGAGTATGACAGTGGGCAACTTACATCCCAGGGAGATCCAGTGTGATAGCAGACAAAATGAGCATGATAATTCTATTGCCTCACTAGTGGTCCTTAAAGGAAGAAATAGCGGAAAGGATATTCCCGCAGATGGGGCCAGCCTTGCGGTGATCTCTTTGAAACTCCAACAAACACGAAATGCAACAGCTACTTTCCCCTAATCCCCCCTCCGGGAGATGCCCCAAGGGATGCACTTGTGCACAATTGGCCTCTGAGTCTCCTTTATGCCTTCTCTCCTTTCCCACTGATAATCAATGTTTTACAGAAAGCCAAGGCTCTGGGAAAGACCATCATTTTAATAACCCCTTATGGGCCTTGTCAAATTTGTTTCCCCTTCCTGCATCCTCGTCTATTGGAAGAACCTTGAATTCTGAACCCAGTTCCAATCTTCTGACTCATTCATCAGGGGCTCTCCATCCTTCTCTTCAGTCCCTCAAACTGACAGCTTGGCTGCTCGAATTCCAAGCATAGCCAGGATTCACAACCTCTCAGCTGCGGCTCAGCATATTTTAACATCCTCTCATAAATCATCTACCAGGAAGTTATATCTTAGTAAATAGAAAAGGTTTTCTATATGGGCATTTCAGAACAATATTTACCCATACCTGGCTTCAATTTCATCCATTCTGGAGTTTTTGACTAAACTTTTCAGTGAAGGGCAGCTGAGGCAACCATTAGAGTTCAATTGGCAGCAATTTCTAACTTTCATCTTGGTGATCAGGTTTCTAATATCATGTCGCATAGACTGTCTAAAGCCTTTCTCAAGGTTACTGTTCATTTGAGACCACCCATCAAAGCTCCAGCTATGCCATGGAATCTAAATGTTGTTCTTTCCCGAATAATCCCACCCCCTTTTGAACCAGCCTCATCTTGTGACTTGAAATATCCATCATGGAAAACCATATTTTTAATAGCTATTACTTCTGCTCGGAGAGTTTCAGAGTTACAGGCCTTGTCCATTAAACCCCCTTATATGATTTTTTTTATAATGACAGAGTCTCGCTCAGAATGAATCCATCATTTTTACCTAAAGTTTGCTCAGAGACAAATCTCAACTAATCTATTGAATTGCCTGTTTTTTCCTAAATACACTAAGATGGAACATGTGCTGCCCAAGCTTGAAGTTCACAGACAACTTTGATTCTATTTAGACAGGACCAAACATTTCAGGAAAACAGAACAGCTCTTTGTCTCCTTTTCAGAGTCTAAAAAAGGTGCACCAGTGGCGAAAACCACTTTATCAAAATGGTTATCAGATTGTATTTCCTTCACTTACAGTGAAGTGAATACACCATTACAACAGAAGATAAAGACCCACTCTACTAGAGCTATAGCTACTTCATCAGCCTTTACTGCTAAATTACCATTAGATACTATTTGTGCAGCAGCTACTTGGTCAAGGCCTCATACCTTGATCACTCATTACAAAGTAGACAAGGCCTCCAGGGACAGGGCTTCCTTTGGTTCCACTGTCCTGAAGAACATTCTCCCGTGAGCCACCCGAGAAAGACGGTGCTTGGGATGCTACCCATCAGTAAGAATGGACAGCAAGGTAGAACAACTTCACATAAAGAAGTTATGTACTCACCATAACGTTCCATGTGAGTTGTTCATCTTGCCTTCATTCTTACGTTCAACCCTCCAACCACCTACCAGTTTCTTGTGGACTGAGAAGTTGAAACAAGTCTGGGTTGTCTTTTGTCCTTATCTAGTGTATCCTTGGATAATATTTTTTTTTTTGGGGGGGGGACTTACTTAGTCAGTTTAGTTAGCAGCAAACAAGATCTGAGGGAAGCACCAGTGCATCATGGGATAGGGAGTAGGCCACGAGCTGGTTGAAGACCTTGAGCTTTTGCATTTGGCCAAGTCAGAGCCGAGGCTCCGAACCCATCAGTAAGAATGAAGGCAAGATGAACAACTCACATGGAACGTTATGGTGAGTACATAACTTCTTTTTTTGTTGTATATGATTCTAATGGTTAAAGTGATTATTTTTAAAATTTTAGGGTGTAATTTATGATTTGTGGTTTGACTGGGACCTGAGTTGGGGTGGATGTCACCACAGTGATGTATGGTGGAGATTGATAGAAGCATTACCTATACATTGGGATTGACATTTTTTAGTATTTTGGGGTTACAACAGTGGAATGGAGTCAAGGAAAATAGGCTTGAAGAGATTTTTGAGTAGCTAGTGAGAAGATGCTTGATAGGTGAGGATGAAGTAATGGTTGAGGTATGCTTATTCTTTTACTAGTACTGGTGGTGATGCTAGAAATGCAAAGAGGAGGAGGACGGATATGTAATACTGGAAGGAAATAGGTTAGGGCTGTAACACACCTTGCAACATTCACTTTCTGAAGGCTGTGATCTATAAAATCTGAATCTCAAATATTTGTCATTATTTATGACAGCCGTCCTCAATTATTTGCTACAAAACTATAAATCTTATGTGGAACAGGTAAGAAATAGGAAACAAAATCATAGAGAGACAATTGAGAGGAATGCTGCAGTCTAACCAACTTTATGATGGAAAGATCATAAATATGGGACAAAATCAGGGACAATTTCATTGATGTCCACCATCAATATTTTATCATGGTTGTCTACTAGGTCAAGAGAAACAACTTACTCAAGCATATAAATATGTCGTAAGTTATATATGAAGTTATTGCTACATTGAGGACCAGTTTTAAATCAAAGCTGAAAACTGTACAGTGATAAAGCAAAAACATGAAACCTTGATAGAATTCAAATATTGTTATAAAAAATAAAATAGCCTGAACACAATATGGGAGTTAATATTACTCCATTTCAAGCTTTTTTTCCTCTTTTAATTTTATTCTCACAAGCAATTAGACACTCCAAGATGAGATAGACTAATCTGTGGTCTGATCCAAAAATATAAGGCCAACTTATTGAGAGTCATCAGATGAGCAAGTTGTTAGCATTTGCTGACCAAACATATGTTCTTAAATATGCAGGGGAATCATATATAGTTGATTGTGAGGCAGAACTCACCCCCCCCCCGCCTCAGTGTAGAGGCCAAATGGCTCTGGCAAGAGCATATGAAAAGTGTAACAGTGACTGTCAGAGTAGGTATTTTTTTTTCTATTTGCATCGCATTTTACTTGTTGAATTTTTAGGTGTCACACTACTATTAGGGAGTCATGATGGAAAAAAGTGCAAGAGAGGTAAGCAGAGTTGAGTACATGCTGCTGTGGTCCAAATATCACCACAGAGCTGTGGATGTGAATTATTCTTCAACAGTATTAGAATGGAAAGGGCACTATAAATAAAAAGATGACAGCAAAATCAATGACATCTGGGATGGGGCAAAAAAATCAGATTACTGCTTAATCACGGGCACATACAGATGACAAAGACCTGTAAAATCCATCACTGTCATCACTGTCTTCCAATGCCTTGGACTTTGGTTAAACCACATACTGTCATTTCTCTACTATATACATGCAACAAAAAGTAAAATTCATAAACTCCTTTTCTGGTCTGGAAAATTTGTCTCCCATTCCTCTCTGAAAAAGCCAAAAATGCTATTACAAGGCAATTCTCCTAGTACAACTTGAGTACAGGTTACCTCTCCCTGAGGCTACCCTCAAAAGAGACCTTAAGTGCCTACACATCACAGCCTACTGAATGTGTACATTCACCACCTTAGATCACTCAAATGAGCATTACAGTTCAGTGTTGGCCAAAGTAAACATGCTAGCAATGCGGCAAAGAGTTTGTTATTCGTTAACATCTCTGTCTGCAGTAACAGAACATCCCCAACAATACTCCCACACTGCAAAGACCATAAAATAAACTCCACAGTAGTGATCCAAGCTTCTAAGCTTTGGAACCTAAACTCTAAAGATTTCAAAAAACTTTCCAAAAAATTCCAAAAACTTGGACTCTAACTCAAAATTGAATCCCCCCCCCCCTCAAAAAAATGCGCCAGACTACTCAGTGCACATATTTCAGCTACAGTTAATTACTCGGTGTCAGACAGGAGCATGATTATACTGAGAGAGACTGCTGGAATATTTCATAACTGCTGGCACCTTTAATAAATAAATGTATTTAATTTATTTATTTATTTATTTATTTATTTGCAGTTGGTTTACCAGGATAGTCCATTGGGCCAAAAGAACCCGTTTTCAATGGAGTCCTGGGGAGAAAAGCTCCAATACAGACAAAGACAGGTACATGCAAAAATTACAATAATACTTATACAGAGTAAAAGATAAAACATTTAACACATTTAGGCTCAAAAATTCAAGAAGCATTCAAAACAATACAATCTGATGTGAATATAATCTGATGTGGATTAATTGTCAGGAGAATAAGTTAAAAGAGTAATGTTTTATGCATTCAAAGAAGTTGTTCAGAAGAAGACATAGACTTGCATTGCATTTAATGCTAAATGTTGTGTAGTTAATATAGGATCTCATCTGTTGTAAAAGCTTTCACATACATTTTATCACTTTTAATACTTTGTACTAAAATATGTCTTCTTTGTGTGGGTCCTGTTATTTATATATTCGTTTGTTTGTTTGTTTCATTAGGTTAATCCCACTAGGAGTAGTCTATTTTCAGGGGAAACTTGAGGCAATATTCACAAAGGCTAAAGGACAGTTAACCAAAGTATGAGAGAAAATAATACGTATCTGGCAAGGGGAATACTATAATCATAAAAATGTTTTCTCTAGAGTGAATCTCTGTCATCGCACTTTAGCAAGGTTGATAACTGTGATTTCCACCCCCCCCTCTTTTTTCATTGAGTGCTATGTAATTGTTTACCTCCATCTCACTTGCACCATGGGATCTCTTATGAATTTCGGCAGTGTTCAAAACTGACTCTTTTGAATTGGTGTATAACCTAGTAATCAAATTAAAATAAATGAATAAAGTAATTAATAAATAGAGATCTGATGTTGTAAATCTTCATTCATTCCTTACTGTTAGGACTTCGGTTCCATCCTTGGAACCAACACGGCCGTTACCAAGCTCGCACCAGCCAAAAACTCTCAGCTAAGTCCTACCCACAATGCCCCCCCTCATAGTCTCTTCAGATCTCGTTTGCCGCGTTCCTCGTCAGATGTGCCAAGCCTTTCTCTCAAGCTAAGTGTACTATTTTTTGTGGTTTACCTACTTAATTACCTTTGTCAGTTTTAAGCCTTTCTCCTCGTCTTTACTTCCTTACACTTTCTCCCAAAGACCTACCCTCTACCTTTGGTAGTTCTTTTCGTACCATTGTTGGTACTGTCCCTCTCTCCTACCTTTGATAGGCCCTTCCCTTTACCACTTGTGGTATTTCTTAGTGCCAATGTTGGTACTCTTTCTTTTCTTTCTGTTTGTAAAAATAAAAAAATATATATTCTCTTTTATTTTCTATAACTTTACTGTTGGTTTTGTTAAGTATAGAATTGGTAATTTAGTTTGCATATTTTCTCATGATGTCTGATAAAACTAAATTGGGTTTTAAGCAGTGTGATAAGTGTAGGCATAAGATGTCCAACTCAGACGGTCATGCCCGATGTGTTTATTGTTTGGGCGTTGACCATATTAATGTATCTTGTGATATCTGTTCTGGCTTCAGCAACCGTACATTAGCTGAGCGCAAGAACAAACTCATCTTGAAGGGTATGTTGAAAACTCCCTTCTCGGAGGCTCTTTCTGGGACGGATGTCTCACCACCTCCTAATCCTAAGGATATTAAGAAACATAAGGAGAAACATAAAGAAAAACAGAGTCACTCGGTACCGACATCTCTGTCCTCTTCGGAACAGAGTCAACACCAGACTACTTCGGTGCTGTTGGAGTAGACTTCTTCAGCACCGGCATCTCTGCCTTCTCCCTCAGTGCCGACCTTGAGCTTATCACAGTCTACTACTCCTGTACCAGCATCGGTGCCATCCTTGGCCACAGTTCCGATGTCTTACTCGGCTCCTCCTATGATGACATCTGCTGTCCCAAAGATTGAGCACCTTGCCAGGACAAGGTATTCTCCATCTTATGATCCTTTTTTGGGGTAGCAATTTAGCCCCTTTATCAAAAGACGTGAATCTCCATCGGCAGTATCCATCAGATCCACCAGGAGTCTCTCGGAACAGGATGTAGTGAGGGTTGTGGTCCAGCTTTTGGCAGCTAGAGGCTTACCGACCCAACTAGGTCTTCCCTCCCTCTTGGAATAGAAGCTTTCTTGGCATATTCACCTGTGTATAAATGTTTTCCCTAGAGTAAATCTCTGTCATTGCACTTTAGCAAGGTTGACAACTGTGATTTTCATGGGTTCAAGCGCCTAGGCAGTGAGACATTTCCCTGTGGTACATTTGACTGGGGATACATGGCTGAAGTAACAGTCAGCAGCAGAAAAATATGGCTGTTTGCAAATTCCCTGTGGGCAAAAAGAAGCACATACTGCCATGCTCACATCTTTAATAACCAAATGCATGGTGGCAGAAGAAGTAATGAGTGTTGTGCTCAGTGTAGAGTACATACTTATGTAACTACAACATGTAGAAGTGTGGCTACAGCATGGAGGAAATCCTGCAGGCTACTGTAGTCACATTTATGCTCCAGTATTCATTTTAGGCAATGTTCCCTAGACAATGTAAAGGGGATAATGGTCCACACACACCGATTACAAAGGTACTGCCCATTGTGCACTGCATTTGTACTGCCACTGACATGTCCTCAGGCCAGCCTGCTGCTGATGCCTGCCATATTGCGTGCTGTCTCATGTTCCCTTGGGGACCATGGACATTGTTTTCCCCTGTGACTTTGGTTCTTGAAGTTGTGGACATGGCAACACATTCTTCTCTTTGCCCACAGGGAATTCGCAAACAGCCATATTTCTCTACAGCTGACTGTCACTTCAGCCATGTGTCCCCATTCAAATATACCACAGGGAAATGTCTCACTGCCTAGGTGCCTGAACCCGATTTTCACCCCCCTCCTTTTTCATTGGGTGCTATGAAATTGTTTACCTCCATCTCATTTGCACCATAGGATCTCTTATGAATTTCGGCATTGTTCGAAATTGATCCTTTTGAATTCATGTAAAACCTAGTAATCAAATTAAAATAAATGAATAAAGTAATTAATAAATAGAGTTTCTTATGTCAAGACCACTGTATGACTGTTAAATCCAAAACATACTATAGGAGCAGTAAAAACAAATACATGTTGTTATATGTATTAAACCTGAAATATGATTAAATGTATCTGCTAAATGTCTGGGCTAGGATAAATAACTTATTTTAAGATGGCTACTCTTAGATTAGAGCATGAAAAAATTGCACTCTTGATAAAATGTCGATGGTGAAAGTGTTGTTTTTATTGTATCATTCCAGAAGGTAATGCCATGGGACTGTGTGACCCATAGACAGGGCTCTGAGGATGTCTTTGATATCAACAGTTGACATGAGGATGTCTTTGATATCAACAGCTGACAATTAAGTGAAGCTTCAAAGTTAGTTTAACCAGTCGATGTACAGTGCAAAATGCACTGTATGTCTTTATTTGGCAAAGTGAAATTTATTTTTAGTGGTAGTAGTTTATTTTGCACAATATTTGCATGTAGCTGTTTTATTTTGGCATAATTACACGGTATAGTTTGCTGATTATTTACATAATTGCATCTGAGTTAAGGTATGAGTATGTGGTAAACAAATTATTATGTTTATATCTATATGTATATCTATATATAGATATAGATATATAAATAACTCCACTATGGAAAATAATAAAACATTTACAGCTGTGAGTGGGTCTTCAGAGTTGGATGCTGAAAGGTTTGAGTGGCTCTATTACAAGTGTGAGAATCCTATACATAACATAGCACTGAAGGGTTAAAGCTGCAGATCCCTTCATGATGTTCATATGCAAAAAGGATAAGCAACTACTGTCCTTTACAAAGAGAGCATCCTTTGCTAAGAAGTCAGAGAGGAGTAGAGAGGAAGTAAGCCCTGTCAACAGGCAGGCAGTTTGATTAACCAGAAACAATACATTCAGTGACTGCAGGTGCATTACATTAGCCAATTATAAAGCCTGTGGAGATGGGTTTTTGTTTTCACTAGTTCCTTCAGAGAGCATTTACCCCCTTTGCCCAGATACTTCACATCAGGCAGTAAAGGAGAGAGTAAAAAAAAAAAAAAAAAAAAAAAAAAAAAAAAACATGGACTTTGTTGCCTTCTTTGGAACAGTTTTACCGGACTGTGGATTTCACTTTATTATCTGTTTTCCTTACGCTTAGCAGCTTGTTCCCTCGAATTTTTGTTCTTTCGTAGTCTGTTTGGTTTTTGGAATAGTAAAGGAGAGAGTAACTGTAGCATGGTTTGTCCAGTAATAAGCAGAAATGAAAAAAAATTTTGAAAAAAGAAGCTCTCTAAAAAGTTTTATGGTTAAGAAATTGGTGGATGTAGGCATGATGAACATTATGTGGTATCTGTATAAAAAGTGTCAAAGTACTTTAAATACCCTCTACTCAGTGACTTTAAAGACAAAAACTGTTTATGAAGTCATGTGGTGAGTAATAAGGATCTGTAGCGACAATGACTATGAATATCATATCTACAGAAAAAGGAGAATGTGTGCCTGCACTGCAGGTAGTCAGTACCGTAGATGTGAAGTTGTACATGTAGTGAGCCAAACAGTCCTGTTTTCTGTTAACTCTGCATATTGGTCACAGAAGGGGTTAGCATAATGGTTAAGATCTTTACCTCATAGATACAAAGGACAGGGTTTGATTCTGCCCTCTGGTTTTGGCTAGGCTTATAATAATCTCAGACTGATAGCTTAGTATTTACTTATGGGCTGATAAAACCTATAATTTGAAACCTTCCCTGATTATAGTCAGGATGCCTGCCTTATGTAGCATCAATAGCTCACTTGTTATTGATGGGAAAATAGCAGTTCTATTCCAACGTCAGCTACTTTGATTTACACTCCATTTCTAATTGATTGTGTGAATGATGTCTGTGCATGCACTCCTGAGGTGCCATTCTTTACATATGATGTTAAACAATAGTAACATCTGTAGGAGCTGTTGGTAGTTCATTTGGATATTAAAAGGCAATCCAATAGCTATGAATTTTTTTTAATCACAAAATGCTTTTTATTACCTTTAATCAATATAAAATAAAATGCAATTATCTTTCCATTTATTTCTTGTCTGTGATTAAGTCAGCAATCCATGTTTAACCTAATTTGGTTAGCTATGTGAGATATCACATTACTTCTGTATTGTATCAGTTGAAGAAGGCATGTCCTGGCCTCTCAGCTGCCTTTTTGTTGAATGGTTGTAGTGTAAAGTATAGACATCAAAACAACACTGCATCAAAATATTTCTGTATCAAAGCACAGATGAGCATTTACATTGAATTAAACTGTGCTATTTATAAAAATAACAGTTTGCACCATACTTTTGTTGATCTGTTGGTGTTTTGCTTACATCGTCACAAAGATGTTAATGTTTAATCATGCTTATCCATATTTGTATTTCCATTTGCAACATGATTACCCAGAATGTCATTGTATCATATAATGTAATTTAAGAAATAATGTTCTTTGCATTGTACACCTTATGTAATGACAGTAATATTGTTAACTGTGTGCAGACTGAAACAGTGCTGACTGTTACCTGTGACTGCAATTTCTATAAACATGAGTTGACACAATGGAACAGATTCCAAAAAGACTTGCTCTCACTGTAAGTGACCACAGTCTCTGTGATTATGGTCATAAGTGAAAAGGATCAGGAGATAGATAGATAGATAGATAGATAGATAGATAGATAGATAGATAGATAGATATACACATGCATATGTTTCTTTCTCTCTATGTGTATGTGTGGTATATGTGTGTTTGTGTGGGTATGTGTGTGTCTATGCTATTTATTTGCTTATTTGTTTTTGCATTGTTCCATCACTTAATTTCTATTTCTTTTTTTTTCAGTCTGTAATCACAGTGCCAGAATTTCATATAAGAGGATTTTCACTGTACTATAAACTGTGCTATGACATTTGGTTATGTAACATCTAAGACCACCTGTAGTTTCATACAAGAAGGTGAGTTAGGGAGAAAAGCCTGCCACATCATGTATACAGAGGTTATACTCTCCTCACACAAACAGGTTTCTGTGTTGTTGTATCTTTCGGCTTTTCCCGGTTAGGGGTCGCCACAGGGGAACTCCAGTCTGCTAATGATTGGCAGTAGATTTTTACGTACCGACTTGCCAGGCCTGATGCACAACCTTCAACGAAGGTACGCCCATTCACGCATGTCTCCACACAGAAGATGCTTTCGCTGAGAATCGAACAGGACGTCTTACTGTGAGGTGACAACGCTACCGCAGCCCCACCACCGCAGTTAAACAGGTTTCTGTGTTACGCAAGTATATTCATCACCTGAGATATTCTCTGCTCATTAAGTTGCATTTTGCCACATACTGATGAGAAGCTATTTCATTAAGGTCTTACTATAAAAAAGAATTGTCAGAGATGTGGGCTTCAGTAAATGTAATTAGACTAACATATATATATATATATATATATATATATATATATATATATATATATATATATATATATATATAATTAAAATAAAGCTCTGCAACAGTCTCTGTTGACTGCAGTATATTTTAATTCAAAACAAAACTGGTAAGTGCTTTCATCCAAAGCACTTTTTATTTTATTTTTTTTACTTTTATGCTTTATTAGTTTCCACACTTGATTCTGATGGTATTTTTAGACAATTATATAATACAATATATTATGTTTGTTTCAGAAATTGCTTTGTCTGAAACAATTTCCAGACTTTCATGGTGAGGATTCAAAACAATTGGTATAAGAAGCACTAGGTGCTCGTAGGACTGATGTAAGGAGTGATATGGAGCATTATGGCAGCCATGTCTGCATGTGGGAATGCAGCAGAAGATGTGCATGCAATCCATGTCTGTTTCATAAGATCTAACTGCAGTAAAGAAGCAGTGACTCTGGAAACAAAAAGAGTGATAACAGGACATGAAATGAAATGATTGTTAGCATATATCCCCAGAGGTATTGGAAGATAAAAGGGCAGCCGTTCTGTCTGATAAGTATCAAGAATGCATACAAAGGCGTGACTAATGACCAACAGCAAAAACAAAGTGGATCACATTAAGTGGCAGTAACTTTGGGAGCATGTGAGTATAGGTATGACATGAAACAAAGGGAGCTGCAAATGCAGCATAACCAGTAAAATGCACATTAGCATAAGGGCAGCCAGAAGGAGTGAGGTTGGTGCACTGATCTGAAATATTTCTGGCACTGTAGATGGAAAAGGTGTATTTACATTCTTTATTCAACATTTTCTTATTGAAACATTTGAAAACAAGAACATCATTCAGGAGGGCAATATTAAGTGCAGCAGGCAGGTGCATACTACATAAAGAAAAAAAAATAACTATACCTACAGCAACATCACATACTTAATGCAAACTGCTTTTCTGTATGAATTTGTCATGTAAAGGCAAGGTATGCCTTCAAACACCTTATGATGTTTACAAGACTATTACACTTTTCATCCTGCAGATTCACAGGTAAGAAATTAAGCTGCTGTCTTTTTGTAGGTATTCATTTTACCTTGCTCAGTGTTTCTTTCCATGGTTTTATAGCATGTTGATCATTCAGCAAGCATAAAACATTTATATGGAAAACACTTGTAAAATTGGTGGCACTCCTTGTTAGCCTCGCACTGACTTGGATCAGAAGAGACCGTAGAAATTTATTATGAAAATAGGGACATATCCCTATAGAAGATGCAAAGCATGCACTTCCATTAACGCAAAGAATTGTTTTGTACATCCAACCACACATAGACTTTATAGGCTTAATGCCTATGCTGACTGCGCAAGTCGTAATCTTGTATATATAGCTACACATGTACAGGGCATTTGTCTTTATGTGGGAAACACGGGGAGATGCTTCCGAGAGAATGCTTCACCATTTGAGTGACACATGTCTGGGGAATAGGACTACTGTTTTGGCACAGCATATTCAAAATTATCCCACACATAAATTCTTATTTATGGTTCTGCAACTTGCAGAAGAAAATTTAAGAGCTGGAGACATACAGAATTGGACAGAATACTTTAAGATGTGCTGTATAGCCAACTTGCAGGCTGACAAGGAGACTTAATGGAATGGTTCCTTTAAAACTTGTGTTAAATTTCTCATTGGTGCTTATCTGTTTAATTACCTCTGGATTATAGGAAATGGCAGGGTCTGAAGAAGCCTTAGCTAGCTGAAAGCACTTCTGTTTATCATTATGATATATCCTAGCTTTTGAATTGTGTTATTTTATTGTCTTATTAAACAGTTGAATTTTAAATAGTTGGATTTTTACCTCCACTGTGGTGGCGAGACCTTGCTTCACTTTGGCCATTTATATTTTTTAGTTTTTGGTAAGGCTTGCCTTTAAAGCTCTTGGTGTGTTTGTCTGAGGATATAGGTTTATATCTCTAGGCCAAGTACTTCAGATGCCATTTGACCTGCTGATGTGTGGGAAATCCTTCAGTATTGGGTTGAATGATGCCTTGTATGCCAGACACAGGTCATCTCTTAGCAGTCTGTAGAATACTGAGTATAGAGACAGGGCTTTCAGTTGGTCTATGTCAGACATTTTGCTTAGGCCTTGTATCCTTTTAGTAAGGTATCTCTGTGGGTATTCAAGTTGCTGCATGTGTCTGGACAGATGCATGCCAAAGGGGGCATCACGTTCAATGACTGGCCTAATGAGGACTGAGTAAAGGGGAACAATGACATCCCCAGATCTACAGACAATCCCTTTATTTATAAGCTGTGCAATATAGAAGGACTTTCTTATAACAATAGACACATATTGGTCAAAATTTAGGCCACATAAGTTCCCAAATCCCAAACAACTGGGTCAATTGTTAGGGGCATATTGTCAATGTGGAAGTTCACTGGTGTAGATAACTTCCCAAAGGATACAGTAATGATTTTTTGGCATTTAGTTTCAGTCCATGATTTTGGCACCAGTTATTTATTTGGAGCAAACCTTCCTGCAGGATGGCTAAGTCATTTGGGGATTCAATGACTGCTCCTAGTTTGCAGTCATCTGCAAACCTAGTTAGCCAGAGCCTTTGGTTTTGGCTTTTACTTCAGAAAAGTAGATGCTAAACAAGAGAGGACCCAGCACAGAACCCTGGGGGACTCCACTGTTGACTGGTCTCTTTGTGGATGTAACTTCTGCTATTTTGATTATCTCCGTCATATCAGTGAGCCAGTTGACTGATCCAGTGGGTGACATAGGGGTTTATTCCTTGTTTATTTAGCTTTTATAGGTTCATAGGTAGGTACTAGGCTATCTGCCCGAAGGCATTTATAAGCCTAGCCAGAATGTGTTGGCTTTCGCCACCCCCTTAGATTAGTTCCCTGTGCCTCTGTCCAGCAGAGCCACTGAAGTGATCCCCGAGGTAAACTTTCTGTTTCCCATCCACTCATCAAGATTTCTTCTGAATAGTGTTAGCGTGGAGATCTGCCTAATGTAGATTGGGATCTTGTTCCAAAGCATGGGAAGTCTCTGGGACAGGAATCTATCCCTCCAGCACGTCCTATTTATTGTTGTGGTGAGGTTTAGATCCCTAGAGAGTGTGGCTCATGGGGATAAGGTTTTCTTTAGGTGGAGCATGTCCATCAATTCTGGGTTGGACATGGTTTTGTATGTCAGGCAGAGATCACCTTTGAGATGGTGGTATGCAATGGAGTACAGCTGTAATTTCTTCAGTCGAGCTGCATAGGGCATCTGTTTGAGGCCAGTGATCCTCTTGGTGAGGTACTTCTGTGGTCTTTCCAGCTGTTGCAGGTGTCTTGTAAGGTACATCCCAAATGGGGTGTTGTACTCTATGATGGGTCTGATGAGTGATGAGTAGAGGGGCACAATAACCTCTTTTGATCTGAATGCGAACCGTTTTGTGATTAGGTGGGCCATGTAGAAGGATTTTCTAACCACTTTGGCAATGTGATTATCAAAGGTGAGATTACTATCTACTTGGGTCCCCAGATCCCTTATTACGTCTTCCGTATTTAGGGGACTACCACCTATGTGGTAGTTTGTGGGTACTTTGTTTTTTCCAAAGGGGATGACTGTGCACTTTTTGGCATTTAGCTAGAGGCCATGATTTTGACACCAGGTATACGTCTCAGTGAGACCCTTTTGGAGGATGTCTGTGTCAGCCAGAGAGTCAATTATAGCCCCTAGTTTGCAGTCGTCTGCGAACTTGGTCAGCCATAGTCCTCCTGTGCTTGCCTGTACCTCTGAGAAGTATATGCCGAACAGGAGAGGTCCTAGGACTGAGCCTAGGGGAACTCCACTTGTAACCCATTTAGAGTCGGACCTAGCTCCCGCAACTCTCACCATGTGGGTTCTGTCTGTGAGCCAGTTGGCAACCCATCTTGTGATATAGGGGTTTATGTTCAGGCTGGTGAGCTTGTCTATAATACCAGAATGGGGAATGGTGTCGAAGGCCTTTGCGAGGTCTACGTAGGCTGTGTGTACCACCTTTCCCTCATCTATAGCCGTGGTAACTGTCTCAAAGAAGTCCACCAGATTTAGGAGGCATGATCTGCCCTTAACAAAGCCGAACTGGGTAGGGTCCAGTGTTTGGAGGTTCCCAATGTCTCTGTTAATGAGTTCCATGATGATGCACTCCATAGCCTTGCAGACCAAGCTAATCAGGCTTATAGGGCGATCGTTCCCAGTGTCTGTTGTGGCTCCACCTTTGTGGAGCGGAATAACCGCTGCTGTGCACCACTCTATGGGTACGTAGCCTGTGGAGAGGCTGAGTTTGAACAGTGTGTTTAGGTGAGGGGTTAGTTCATCTTTGAGCTCGTGTAGGATGCAGCCTGGGACACCGTCCGGTCCTATTGATGCTGTGTTTTTGGCTTTGGAGAGGGTCATTTTAACCTGAGTGTCTGTGATTTCAGGGACTCTACATTCTTCTGGTATGGTTATGGGCCCTCTTGGGGGTGAGAGGGGGGGGGTGAAGTTTGTGCTGAACCTGTCTGCCAGGATGTTGGCTATATCGGTCGGTTCAGTGTATTTTGTGCCATTCTGCACTAACTCCGAGCAGATCTGAGCATTGCCACTTAGATTCTTGACATAGCTAAAGAATGCCTTGTGGTTATCTTTGGAGTCCTTAGCAATTTTTCTTTCAAAACTCGCCTTGGATGATTTTATAAGGGATCGTAGTTTCATGCTGATACTGATCAGGGATGTCTTCCCTTCTTGGGATTTTACTCTTTTCTGTACTAATTTCCTCCTTCAATTGTATAGCTTGTTTATGGCAGGAGTCCACCAGACTAGTTTCCTTTTCTTGGAGGAGCGAGTCTTGGTTTTGCTTGGGATGGCATGATCCATGCATTCTTGTAGGTGCCCGTAGAATGCATTAGTAAAGAATTTTGCAGCTTGGACAGCGTTATCCTTCAGCATGGGGGCTTTGAAACTTTCCATCTCTGTCTTAAGTAACGTGAAGTTTGCTTTTGAAAAGTTTTTCACAATGGTTTTCTTGTCCAGGGGTGGGGGTGGAATGTGGATATCCAAAGTGATTTGTTTATGGTCAGATCTAACCAGCGAGGGGTTGACCTCTGGTGTGGAACACCGGTCGCCCATGTTGGTGATGACCAGGACCAATATGTTGTTACCTCTGGTGGGAGTGTTGACCAGCTGTATCAGGGCGTTTGAGTTTATAAATTCTAGGAAATGTTGGGCAAGGGATGAGTGGGTAATTGCATTAATAGCGTTGGCCAGGTCAGGGTATGCAGTGTGTATACTTTTGCCTTCATCCATTGCTATGGTGACCTTTTCAAAAAATCCACCAGGTTGAGTAAGCATGATCTGCCCTTGATGAATCCAAACTGAGACAGGTCCATTGTTTGGAAGTTCCCTATGTCCTGATTGATTAATTCCATGATAAGTCTTTTCATGACTTTGCATATGAAGCTGGTCAAACTTATGGGTCTGTATTTTCCTGGGTGTGTGGAAGGTCCTTCCTTAAATCAGTGGAATGGCTGTAGCTGTTCTCCACTTCCTTGGTATAAAAACTTTTATGTAGGCTGAGATTGAATAGTGTTGGTAGGGATGTGGCTAAAATGTGCTTCATGCTATTTAAGATTTCATGAAGACACAAAGTGGCATACAGCTATAAGTAAACAACCCTGACTGCAGTAAGTTTAACATCTGATCAGTTTACCTGGTAACTGTAATACTACAGTAATATTCTATTTTGCTCTCCCTCCCACACCAGGTGTGCTGGCTGCTCCTTCCCCCAAGGTCTTAACTCCAGTAATTGCTGTGGCCGGACATGGACTGAAGGCAACAAGGCTTGGCATGTCTGAGCTTCCATCTGGGGGCTGTCTTACTTATTGGCCTACCCTTTGTTTATCCACCTACCCTATTTCAGTAGCTTGCAGTCTGGTCCAAAGTAGGCTTGTGCAATGTAAGTTAGTGGCATACTGCCCCATCTCCAGTGCAGCTCAGCCAAGCCTAATGCCACCCCATTGACCACTCCTGTCAATGACATCTCCCGTCTTCTTTGAAGATCATCAGCCAGAGGCGACCACAAGCCATCCACCTACCCCATGATGGGCATAGCCATCCCTTCCTGCCACTCCATTAGTTGCTTGAGTGGCTATTCAAACTCAGGTCACCTGGGTTTTAGTCAGGGTTTTATCCCTCTACACTACTGGAGCATCCCATAATGTTGTTTTTTTAACTACTGTGGAGACTGGCCAGCAAGGGCAGTTAGCCTAGTACTTACCTATGAATGAACCCATGAAGATATACGTTTCCTTTCCACAGCAAAAACTGTTTCTCACTGTCTGAGAAGACCATGTCCACAGCCCCCTTTTAGATCTGGTGCCCTGATTACCCACTCAGAGAGTGCATTAAATAGCTGCGGCATGACCTCTCTATTGTAAATCTATGCACTCTATAGTAATTGGTTTCAAGACACTTCACAATTTTTGTCTTTGGCAGCTGAGGTCACACTGACTGTAATGCAGACTTGTGACAAGGAGTCACATATGCTCTCTTCAAATCAGATAACAGCTAACAGCATCATCTGTCTCAACCCCCCCCCCCCATTGTTTCAAAGGATTTTGAGGTGAAAATCAGACTTCATTGCCTGTGCACTTTTAACTTCTGCAGCTGTTTTATGACCCTTTTATATGAAAGAATTGGTATTTTCCACCCAGCAGTCAAGTCCTTTAAGAATTAGACTTGCTGAATCTAATATCTCTAGGTTCATACTTAGGTTCATAGATTAATGCTAGGGTAACTGCCCTTGTGGGTGATTTTAAGCCTAGCTAATTACCCCATGTGAGAATCAAACCCTGCACCTTCAGTCTGTAAAAAAATACTGAGATAAAGTATTTAGCTAGTAGCACTTATTTTTTAATAACTAATTTACATAACTCAACCCCTTGTTATTTAAATAACTTTCTCTCCCTTTGTGTGCTTGTCTCACTAACTTATTTTTAAAGCATCTTTTTTCCATATTTATTGATGTGGCTATTCCTTAGTAGGTTTGGGTCTTTCCTTCTCCGACTGCCTTCTCTGTTTTCTTCTCATTTAAAAGTTTGCTGCCTCAATGAGGATAGTTTTCATGTTTTCCATTGTTATATTATAGCATTGTATTTACTTCATGGTAGAAGGAGACCATGTACCTTTCTGGATTCATAATTATTTGGCGGGGCTATTCTGATGTTCTGTTGTATTTTGTAAGTCATTGCTCCTTAAAACATTAATTTATTGCAGGCTTGATGCTATTACTAAGCTGATGGTGAACCTCACTTAATCTTATGTCATTCAAATAAATTAGGTCCAACACTTTTTTCTGCTAACTTTTTCTATGTCCCTCCTTTGCCTGCTTTGTACATGTGAACTAAAGCCACTGATATATAGGACTGAAGTTAGTTTGGAATGGCCATAAAGATTCACATTTGGGTTATGTACTAAACAGTGTCAGAATCTTAGAACTGTGTACAGTCAGCACAAATACCAAAAGCAAGAACATTCAATTTATGTTTTACAGATGCATGAAACCATACCTTTCAGTTCTCCCTGGTTTTGTAGAATATCTCTGATTTTTCCTCAAGCTTTGGTGACATAGTTTTATGACAAATCATTGAGGATTGAAATCACTAACTAATGACACATATTTGACTTTATATCCTTTAGATAATACATGCAAAACATGTTATTCCAGCAGCTTTCTAAATATATAAGAGCAAAATTTAAAGTCTATCCCTAGTGGAGGGCCTTTGTCCATCCGTAATGTTTTGGCTCTGACCCTCATTCTTCAAGTACACAGGAAACAAATGTGGGGAGCAGGACTGTTCTTTTTGATGCCCTAAAAGCATTCATACTGATATTTTTTGACTAAAATGTACCTTGCTTACAAATAATAGACATGATAACACTAAATTATAATCCGACATTTTATATATCTATATGTTTATGTATCTATCTATATCTATATTTATATATATATATACACACACACACACACACACACACACACACGTATGGATTCACTTTACATACTCGAACAACCAGAATGTTGAAATGCTAAATATCGAGACTAAAATAGCAAAATCCTGCGTTGAAAATGCAAATCATCAAACCTGATAATATTGTACTCCAGTCACTAAATCAAGGTACACTATCAAAAGATTGGTATGCCTTTAAGACGTTCTACTGCGTACCTGAAATAAAAAAACACTATATTCGGTATTACTACTTCAAGCCCATATACCTTTGGACATGTATATAAAACAAATCTTTCACAAAAGGTAAATCAGAGCTGATAATACAATATAACTAGAAAAACTACATAAATATCACTCTAAACTCAACAATATAACACTCCGTTCAAAGACAACATAACCAACAAAACCATACCTCCTCCACATTTTTGCAGGGGGCAAGCCCCCTGTACCCCCCCCACCATGTGGGGGGCTGCAGCTCCCACAACTCCTGCATATTATATACACCAACTCTGAGATCGCAGTACAGTGGGGAAAAGGTTAGATTTCCCAATAATCCACACTGTATCCCGATCTGCACTGACAAAAATAGAGGAAGTTGTAAATTGTGTCCTACATGCGATCTACATTCAGCATACGTAGTTCGATGTTCAAGCTTTCGGCTTAATGACCAGTCGACTATAAGGTCTTTCGCTATTTTAGTCTTGATATTTAGAGTTTCGGCATTCTGGTCTTTCAGGTATGTAAATTGAATCCATATATACACATACACATGCATGTATATATATATATATATATATATATATATATATATATATATATATATATATATACACACACACACACACATATATATAATATATATATTTATATATATATATATATATATATATATATATATGTGAGTGTGTGTGTGTGTGTGTGTGTGTGTGTGTGTGTGTGTGTGTGTGTGTGTGTAAAAGATCTCCTGGAATCAATAGCTTTAAGTCTTTGGTACTGACTGCTTGTTCCACTAAAGGATCTATCAATGCTCTTGATATGAGACACAGTCACACAGTAAATGTGAATGTGACAAAATATTGTGTGGCACCAAGACCACTCAATAACCTTTTGAACTGAGGCACATGGCATGTAACATCCTTTCAGTAATCCAGAAAATGAGTACAAAACCAAAACTAGTAATAATTCTGAACTACAAGCACATGTTACACACATTGTTGAAAACATCATTGATTAGGGTAACTCATGACACTGTAAATTTGAAATTATATAGCACCTGGTCAGGAAAAGGAGTCAGTATTAGCCAAGGAAATGATGATTTCACTGAAGCAGTGATATGCCATAACAGAAGGAAGGTAGAAGGAGAAAATGAGGCATTATTTACAAAAAAGAATTCATAACAGGACTTTTGGATATCTGCTGATATTGTCATTGAAGAGAATGTTTCCAGTTTGCCTTTGAATGATATTCTATTGTTCTATTCCGCACATTATCTAAATATGTGAAAAATTTAGCAGCACAAATATAATAAGTTTTACTTACAAAAGCATAGTCAAAGCACAGATGAAATACAAAAAACAAAAATAAAGCAGCAAGTTGTTTTTGTTTGTTGGTTAATCTTTATTACAGATGAAATGAATACATGAAAGGGCAATATTTATGAGTTGTCAAAGCAGTGAATCTAGTATTCCACCTGCAAAAAGAAATGTCCTTTGACCACAATGACCTTGTTATCTTCTTCATACCACTATACCTAACATCCAGGAAGTATAGTTCCTGATGTTACATCAGCAGAATCTGCAGATCACCCCTGAGAACCACTGCAGTGCACTCAGCTATGAGACAATACAGCACAATGCTTTAGAAAGAGTGAGAGAGAGAGACTCAGAAAGAGTGAGTGATGGAGAGAAAAAGAGACGGAAAAAATGAAATAGGAAGAATAGTCAGCAGGCCTCACTTTAAATCAAGATAAAAGACTGAAATGGAAAATAATAGTCCGAGCAAACCCCCGGACGTCTTTGGGCACTAATGGAAACACATGGCTGAAGGCTGTGGTGTTGTCAGCTTCTCCGTACTCTGACATTCCTTTTTGATAATCTGGCCTGCCATAAAATTAGAATAGCAAATACCTCCTGACAAAGATGCATGTTTCCCCTCTATTGTGCCATCATAAAAAACTCCACTGGTGACTCTGAGCACCGCAAACTTCAATTTAAATTTACAGCGCTGCGAAAGAGAAGTGATATGCACTCAAAAATTTTAATAACCTATTAAGTTACGACTTCAATTTCATTTTATGAATATTTTCCTTGGGGAGCACTGCTATCACAGAGAAAGATAGAAATTTAAAAAAGATAAATAGTGCCATTAATCTCTAACATTTCTCTTCCATTATCCTTGAAAATTAGGAGTTATTTTTGCTCAG